>NW_027444829.1:0-200941 GCF_048569485.1 Anomaloglossus baeobatrachus | reverse complement strand
TTTGTCTCCCTCTCGCTCTCTCTCCCTAAGATGTGTCCGGCATAGGCCAGGGTGCCACTCGAGGCCCAAACCAATTCTGGTTATCGCTTCTCGGCCTTTTGGCTAAGATCAAGTGTAGTATCTGTTCTTATCAGTTTAATATCTGATACGTCCCCTATCTGGGGACCATATATTAAATGGATTTTTAGAACAGGGAGATGGAAAAAGAGCTTGCTCTGTCCACTCCACGCATTGACCTGGTATTGCAGTACCTCCAGGAACGGTGCACCCCTTCTTAACCCAGTTTCCAAAAGCAGAACTCAATTCACCGGATTCATATTAGCCCGATTTAATGAATTGGAAGAAAGCATACGTCTTCATATGCACCTCAATTTGGCCCATTCACTTTTCACACTTCCTCCTTTTGTTTTTTATCTTTCACACTTTTGACTTTCTTTATTCATCCAAATAGCAAACTCATCACCACTCAACCTGACCAACTCGGCTATGTCCCCGTGCTGCAGTTCTCTGTCTTATCTAGATCATTTGCAATTGAATGGAATAGATCCCTTTTGGACAAAGTGGATTCACCTGCTGCTGCAGTGACCACAGGTGTGATAACATCTAGAATTGGCATCTGGTGCGATCTCTCCGCTTCCACTCCAAAGAAAGTTACCTGTTTATTCCTATCATGCATTGGTTTTTGGGGTTTTCTTTGAGTAATGATGATCTCTTTAGTAGTCTGTTGGCGCCCTCTCCTGGAGGAATAGTTTGCTTGCTCTTGGACATTCTAAAAGAGAGGTCATGATAGACATTGAGCTTCTGAGCTCAATTGGGGACAGTCATGGGTGATGAATGTTTGCAACCTACTGCGAAGCCTCATACCGCAATATAAGGAACGTCAAATACTAAGAAAGGGCGGCCTATGAAAGAATTACTACTTTCAATAAGTACACTTAAACGGCTAATTGGGAATAGAAAAACTGTAAAAAGCCCTCTGAGAAAGCCCCCCTCTAACCTTTGATAGTAAGCTTTTCTGTAGTCTGCCTGTTGATGTATTTTCCGTTTGAACTGTGCACAACATGAAGAGACGGAACACTGGCGGCTTGTCACAATGCCCCCCGATGACATCACAATAGCGCTGCTGCCTAGAAAACAAGCTGCGCAGAAGAAGTTGTTCTTTGGGTGGGAGGGTGGGCTAGTGGAAGGAGGGGGCAATCTCTTTTTTTCCCGGGTGGTAGGGGGATGACAGGAGAAGGGAAGCGGGTGGTGAGAAAGGTACAGAGGGCAGGGTTTGGGGGCTGGGAAGGAAAGGGAAAAGATTAGGGTTTGGGGATGATGAAAGGGCTTTCTACGGGTAAGGATGGCAAAGGGTGGCAGTGACGGAAAGTCAGGCAACCTGTCCTGTCCGTCTTTTTGTATCGTGAATTGGAAAGACTGCAAGGGGGAGGGGAGTTGCTTGCGCCCTAAAGGAGGAGTTATTCAGATTCATTGCAGTGGGCGGCGGCTGCAAAACGCACCATTCTTCTTGTTTTGGCTCTGCAAAGCAGCCTTTTCAAGGGTTGGCTTGGGTGACAAAATGTCTTGTGTAGGCGTGGGTTTGTCTCCCTCTCGCTCTCTCTCCCTAAGATGTGTCCGGCATAGGCCAGGGTGCCACTCGAGGCCCAAACCAATTCTGGTTATCGCTTCTCGGCCTTTTGGCTAAGATCAAGTGTAGTATCTGTTCTTATCAGTTTAATATCTGATACGTCCCCTATCTGGGGACCATATATTAAATGGATTTTTAGAACAGGGAGATGGAAAAAGAGCTTGCTCTGTCCACTCCACGCATTGACCTGGTATTGCAGTACCTCCAGGAACGGTGCACCCCTTCTTAACCCAGTTTCCAAAAGCAGAACTCAATTCACCTGATTCATATTAGCCCGATTTAATGAATTGGAAGAAAGCATACGTCTTCATATGCACCTCAATTTGGCCCATTCACTTTTCACACTTCCTCCTTTTGTTTTTTATCTTTCACACTTTTGACTTTCTTTATTCATCCAAATAGCAAACTCATCACCACTCAACCTGACCAACTCGGCTATGTCCCCGTGCTGCAGTTCTCTGTCTTATCTAGATCATTTGCAATTGAATGGAATAGATCCCTTTTGGACAAAGTGGATTCACCTGCTGCTGCAGTGACCACAGGTGTGATAACATCTAGAATTGGCATCTGGTGCGATCTCTCCGCTTCCACTCCAAAGAAAGTTACCTGTTTATTCCTATCATGCATTGGTTTTTGGGGTTTTCTTTGAGTAATGATGATCTCTTTAGTAGTCTGTTGGCGCCCTCTCCTGGAGGAATAGTTTGCTTGCTCTTGGACATTCTAAAAGAGAGGTCATGATAGACATTGAGCTTCTGAGCTCAATTGGGGACAGTCATGGGTGATGAATGTTTGCAACCTACTGCGAAGCCTCATACCGCAATATAAGGAACGTCAAATACTAAGAAAGGGCGGCCTATGAAAGAATTACTACTTTCAATAAGTACACTTAAACGGCTAATTGGGAATAGAAAAACTGTAAAAAGCCCTCTGAGAAAGCCCCCCTCTAACCTTTGATAGTAAGCTTTTCTGTAGTCTGCCTGTTGATGTATTTTCCGTTTGAACTGTGCACAACATGAAGAGACGGAACACTGGCGGCTTGTCACAATGCCCCCCGATGACATCACAATAGCGCTGCTGCCTAGAAAACAAGCTGCGCAGAAGAAGTTGTTCTTTGGGTGGGAGGGTGGGCTAGTGGAAGGAGGGGGCAATCTCTTTTTTTCCCGGGTGGTAGGGGGATGACAGGAGAAGGGAAGCGGGTGGTGAGAAAGGTACAGAGGGCAGGGTTTGGGGGCTGGGAAGGAAAGGGAAAAGATTAGGGTTTGGGGATGATGAAAGGGCTTTCTACGGGTAAGGATGGCAAAGGGTGGCAGTGACGGAAAGTCAGGCAACCTGTCCTGTCCGTCTTTTTGTATCGTGAATTGGAAAGACTGCAAGGGGGAGGGGAGTTGCTTGCGCCCTAAAGGAGGAGTTATTCAGATTCATTGCAGTGGGCGGCGGCTGCAAAACGCACCATTCTTCTTGTTTTGGCTCTGCAAAGCAGCCTTTTCAAGGGTTGGCTTGGGTGACAAAATGTCTTGTGTAGGCGTGGGTTTGTCTCCCTCTCGCTCTCTCTCCCTAAGATGTGTCCGGCATAGGCCAGGGTGCCACTCGAGGCCCAAACCAATTCTGGTTATCGCTTCTCGGCCTTTTGGCTAAGATCAAGTGTAGTATCTGTTCTTATCAGTTTAATATCTGATACGTCCCCTATCTGGGGACCATATATTAAATGGATTTTTAGAACAGGGAGATGGAAAAAGAGCTTGCTCTGTCCACTCCACGCATTGACCTGGTATTGCAGTACCTCCAGGAACGGTGCACCCCTTCTTAACCCAGTTTCCAAAAGCAGAACTCAATTCACCTGATTCATATTAGCCCGATTTAATGAATTGGAAGAAAGCATACGTCTTCATATGCACCTCAATTTGGCCCATTCACTTTTCACACTTCCTCCTTTTGTTTTTTATCTTTCACACTTTTGACTTTCTTTATTCATCCAAATAGCAAACTCATCACCACTCAACCTGACCAACTCGGCTATGTCCCCGTGCTGCAGTTCTCTGTCTTATCTAGATCATTTGCAATTGAATGGAATAGATCCCTTTTGGACAAAGTGGATTCACCTGCTGCTGCAGTGACCACAGGTGTGATAACATCTAGAATTGGCATCTGGTGCGATCTCTCCGCTTCCACTCCAAAGAAAGTTACCTGTTTATTCCTATCATGCATTGGTTTTTGGGGTTTTCTTTGAGTAATGATGATCTCTTTAGTAGTCTGTTGGCGCCCTCTCCTGGAGGAATAGTTTGCTTGCTCTTGGACATTCTAAAAGAGAGGTCATGATAGACATTGAGCTTCTGAGCTCAATTGGGGACAGTCATGGGTGATGAATGTTTGCAACCTACTGCGAAGCCTCATACCGCAATATAAGGAACGTCAAATACTAAGAAAGGGCGGCCTATGAAAGAATTACTACTTTCAATAAGTACACTTAAACGGCTAATTGGGAATAGAAAAACTGTAAAAAGCCCTCTGAGAAAGCCCCCCTCTAACCTTTGATAGTAAGCTTTTCTGTAGTCTGCCTGTTGATGTATTTTCCGTTTGAACTGTGCACAACATGAAGAGACGGAACACTGGCGGCTTGTCACAATGCCCCCCGATGACATCACAATAGCGCTGCTGCCTAGAAAACAAGCTGCGCAGAAGAAGTTGTTCTTTGGGTGGGAGGGTGGGCTAGTGGAAGGAGGGGGCAATCTCTTTTTTTCCCGGGTGGTAGGGGGATGACAGGAGAAGGGAAGCGGGTGGTGAGAAAGGTACAGAGGGCAGGGTTTGGGGGCTGGGAAGGAAAGGGAAAAGATTAGGGTTTGGGGATGATGAAAGGGCTTTCTACGGGTAAGGATGGCAAAGGGTGGCAGTGACGGAAAGTCAGGCAACCTGTCCTGTCCGTCTTTTTGTATCGTGAATTGGAAAGACTGCAAGGGGGAGGGGAGTTGCTTGCGCCCTAAAGGAGGAGTTATTCAGATTCATTGCAGTGGGCGGCGGCTGCAAAACGCACCATTCTTCTTGTTTTGGCTCTGCAAAGCAGCCTTTTCAAGGGTTGGCTTGGGTGACAAAATGTCTTGTGTAGGCGTGGGTTTGTCTCCCTCTCGCTCTCTCTCCCTAAGATGTGTCCGGCATAGGCCAGGGTGCCACTCGAGGCCCAAACCAATTCTGGTTATCGCTTCTCGGCCTTTTGGCTAAGATCAAGTGTAGTATCTGTTCTTATCAGTTTAATATCTGATACGTCCCCTATCTGGGGACCATATATTAAATGGATTTTTAGAACAGGGAGATGGAAAAAGAGCTTGCTCTGTCCACTCCACGCATTGACCTGGTATTGCAGTACCTCCAGGAACGGTGCACCCCTTCTTAACCCAGTTTCCAAAAGCAGAACTCAATTCACCTGATTCATATTAGCCCGATTTAATGAATTGGAAGAAAGCATACGTCTTCATATGCACCTCAATTTGGCCCATTCACTTTTCACACTTCCTCCTTTTGTTTTTTATCTTTCACACTTTTGACTTTCTTTATTCATCCAAATAGCAAACTCATCACCACTCAACCTGACCAACTCGGCTATGTCCCCGTGCTGCAGTTCTCTGTCTTATCTAGATCATTTGCAATTGAATGGAATAGATCCCTTTTGGACAAAGTGGATTCACCTGCTGCTGCAGTGACCACAGGTGTGATAACATCTAGAATTGGCATCTGGTGCGATCTCTCCGCTTCCACTCCAAAGAAAGTTACCTGTTTATTCCTATCATGCATTGGTTTTTGGGGTTTTCTTTGAGTAATGATGATCTCTTTAGTAGTCTGTTGGCGCCCTCTCCTGGAGGAATAGTTTGCTTGCTCTTGGACATTCTAAAAGAGAGGTCATGATAGACATTGAGCTTCTGAGCTCAATTGGGGACAGTCATGGGTGATGAATGTTTGCAACCTACTGCGAAGCCTCATACCGCAATATAAGGAACGTCAAATACTAAGAAAGGGCGGCCTATGAAAGAATTACTACTTTCAATAAGTACACTTAAACGGCTAATTGGGAATAGAAAAACTGTAAAAAGCCCTCTGAGAAAGCCCCCCTCTAACCTTTGATAGTAAGCTTTTCTGTAGTCTGCCTGTTGATGTATTTTCCGTTTGAACTGTGCACAACATGAAGAGACGGAACACTGGCGGCTTGTCACAATGCCCCCCGATGACATCACAATAGCGCTGCTGCCTAGAAAACAAGCTGCGCAGAAGAAGTTGTTCTTTGGGTGGGAGGGTGGGCTAGTGGAAGGAGGGGGCAATCTCTTTTTTTCCCGGGTGGTAGGGGGATGACAGGAGAAGGGAAGCGGGTGGTGAGAAAGGTACAGAGGGCAGGGTTTGGGGGCTGGGAAGGAAAGGGAAAAGATTAGGGTTTGGGGATGATGAAAGGGCTTTCTACGGGTAAGGATGGCAAAGGGTGGCAGTGACGGAAAGTCAGGCAACCTGTCCTGTCCGTCTTTTTGTATCGTGAATTGGAAAGACTGCAAGGGGGAGGGGAGTTGCTTGCGCCCTAAAGGAGGAGTTATTCAGATTCATTGCAGTGGGCGGCGGCTGCAAAACGCACCATTCTTCTTGTTTTGGCTCTGCAAAGCAGCCTTTTCAAGGGTTGGCTTGGGTGACAAAATGTCTTGTGTAGGCGTGGGTTTGTCTCCCTCTCGCTCTCTCTCCCTAAGATGTGTCCGGCATAGGCCAGGGTGCCACTCGAGGCCCAAACCAATTCTGGTTATCGCTTCTCGGCCTTTTGGCTAAGATCAAGTGTAGTATCTGTTCTTATCAGTTTAATATCTGATACGTCCCCTATCTGGGGACCATATATTAAATGGATTTTTAGAACAGGGAGATGGAAAAAGAGCTTGCTCTGTCCACTCCACGCATTGACCTGGTATTGCAGTACCTCCAGGAACGGTGCACCCCTTCTTAACCCAGTTTCCAAAAGCAGAACTCAATTCACCTGATTCATATTAGCCCGATTTAATGAATTGGAAGAAAGCATACGTCTTCATATGCACCTCAATTTGGCCCATTCACTTTTCACACTTCCTCCTTTTGTTTTTTATCTTTCACACTTTTGACTTTCTTTATTCATCCAAATAGCAAACTCATCACCACTCAACCTGACCAACTCGGCTATGTCCCCGTGCTGCAGTTCTCTGTCTTATCTAGATCATTTGCAATTGAATGGAATAGATCCCTTTTGGACAAAGTGGATTCACCTGCTGCTGCAGTGACCACAGGTGTGATAACATCTAGAATTGGCATCTGGTGCGATCTCTCCGCTTCCACTCCAAAGAAAGTTACCTGTTTATTCCTATCATGCATTGGTTTTTGGGGTTTTCTTTGAGTAATGATGATCTCTTTAGTAGTCTGTTGGCGCCCTCTCCTGGAGGAATAGTTTGCTTGCTCTTGGACATTCTAAAAGAGAGGTCATGATAGACATTGAGCTTCTGAGCTCAATTGGGGACAGTCATGGGTGATGAATGTTTGCAACCTACTGCGAAGCCTCATACCGCAATATAAGGAACGTCAAATACTAAGAAAGGGCGGCCTATGAAAGAATTACTACTTTCAATAAGTACACTTAAACGGCTAATTGGGAATAGAAAAACTGTAAAAAGCCCTCTGAGAAAGCCCCCCTCTAACCTTTGATAGTAAGCTTTTCTGTAGTCTGCCTGTTGATGTATTTTCCGTTTGAACTGTGCACAACATGAAGAGACGGAACACTGGCGGCTTGTCACAATGCCCCCCGATGACATCACAATAGCGCTGCTGCCTAGAAAACAAGCTGCGCAGAAGAAGTTGTTCTTTGGGTGGGAGGGTGGGCTAGTGGAAGGAGGGGGCAATCTCTTTTTTTCCCGGGTGGTAGGGGGATGACAGGAGAAGGGAAGCGGGTGGTGAGAAAGGTACAGAGGGCAGGGTTTGGGGGCTGGGAAGGAAAGGGAAAAGATTAGGGTTTGGGGATGATGAAAGGGCTTTCTACGGGTAAGGATGGCAAAGGGTGGCAGTGACGGAAAGTCAGGCAACCTGTCCTGTCCGTCTTTTTGTATCGTGAATTGGAAAGACTGCAAGGGGGAGGGGAGTTGCTTGCGCCCTAAAGGAGGAGTTATTCAGATTCATTGCAGTGGGCGGCGGCTGCAAAACGCACCATTCTTCTTGTTTTGGCTCTGCAAAGCAGCCTTTTCAAGGGTTGGCTTGGGTGACAAAATGTCTTGTGTAGGCGTGGGTTTGTCTCCCTCTCGCTCTCTCTCCCTAAGATGTGTCCGGCATAGGCCAGGGTGCCACTCGAGGCCCAAACCAATTCTGGTTATCGCTTCTCGGCCTTTTGGCTAAGATCAAGTGTAGTATCTGTTCTTATCAGTTTAATATCTGATACGTCCCCTATCTGGGGACCATATATTAAATGGATTTTTAGAACAGGGAGATGGAAAAAGAGCTTGCTCTGTCCACTCCACGCATTGACCTGGTATTGCAGTACCTCCAGGAACGGTGCACCCCTTCTTAACCCAGTTTCCAAAAGCAGAACTCAATTCACCTGATTCATATTAGCCCGATTTAATGAATTGGAAGAAAGCATACGTCTTCATATGCACCTCAATTTGGCCCATTCACTTTTCACACTTCCTCCTTTTGTTTTTTATCTTTCACACTTTTGACTTTCTTTATTCATCCAAATAGCAAACTCATCACCACTCAACCTGACCAACTCGGCTATGTCCCCGTGCTGCAGTTCTCTGTCTTATCTAGATCATTTGCAATTGAATGGAATAGATCCCTTTTGGACAAAGTGGATTCACCTGCTGCTGCAGTGACCACAGGTGTGATAACATCTAGAATTGGCATCTGGTGCGATCTCTCCGCTTCCACTCCAAAGAAAGTTACCTGTTTATTCCTATCATGCATTGGTTTTTGGGGTTTTCTTTGAGTAATGATGATCTCTTTAGTAGTCTGTTGGCGCCCTCTCCTGGAGGAATAGTTTGCTTGCTCTTGGACATTCTAAAAGAGAGGTCATGATAGACATTGAGCTTCTGAGCTCAATTGGGGACAGTCATGGGTGATGAATGTTTGCAACCTACTGCGAAGCCTCATACCGCAATATAAGGAACGTCAAATACTAAGAAAGGGCGGCCTATGAAAGAATTACTACTTTCAATAAGTACACTTAAACGGCTAATTGGGAATAGAAAAACTGTAAAAAGCCCTCTGAGAAAGCCCCCCTCTAACCTTTGATAGTAAGCTTTTCTGTAGTCTGCCTGTTGATGTATTTTCCGTTTGAACTGTGCACAACATGAAGAGACGGAACACTGGCGGCTTGTCACAATGCCCCCCGATGACATCACAATAGCGCTGCTGCCTAGAAAACAAGCTGCGCAGAAGAAGTTGTTCTTTGGGTGGGAGGGTGGGCTAGTGGAAGGAGGGGGCAATCTCTTTTTTTCCCGGGTGGTAGGGGGATGACAGGAGAAGGGAAGCGGGTGGTGAGAAAGGTACAGAGGGCAGGGTTTGGGGGCTGGGAAGGAAAGGGAAAAGATTAGGGTTTGGGGATGATGAAAGGGCTTTCTACGGGTAAGGATGGCAAAGGGTGGCAGTGACGGAAAGTCAGGCAACCTGTCCTGTCCGTCTTTTTGTATCGTGAATTGGAAAGACTGCAAGGGGGAGGGGAGTTGCTTGCGCCCTAAAGGAGGAGTTATTCAGATTCATTGCAGTGGGCGGCGGCTGCAAAACGCACCATTCTTCTTGTTTTGGCTCTGCAAAGCAGCCTTTTCAAGGGTTGGCTTGGGTGACAAAATGTCTTGTGTAGGCGTGGGTTTGTCTCCCTCTCGCTCTCTCTCCCTAAGATGTGTCCGGCATAGGCCAGGGTGCCACTCGAGGCCCAAACCAATTCTGGTTATCGCTTCTCGGCCTTTTGGCTAAGATCAAGTGTAGTATCTGTTCTTATCAGTTTAATATCTGATACGTCCCCTATCTGGGGACCATATATTAAATGGATTTTTAGAACAGGGAGATGGAAAAAGAGCTTGCTCTGTCCACTCCACGCATTGACCTGGTATTGCAGTACCTCCAGGAACGGTGCACCCCTTCTTAACCCAGTTTCCAAAAGCAGAACTCAATTCACCTGATTCATATTAGCCCGATTTAATGAATTGGAAGAAAGCATACGTCTTCATATGCACCTCAATTTGGCCCATTCACTTTTCACACTTCCTCCTTTTGTTTTTTATCTTTCACACTTTTGACTTTCTTTATTCATCCAAATAGCAAACTCATCACCACTCAACCTGACCAACTCGGCTATGTCCCCGTGCTGCAGTTCTCTGTCTTATCTAGATCATTTGCAATTGAATGGAATAGATCCCTTTTGGACAAAGTGGATTCACCTGCTGCTGCAGTGACCACAGGTGTGATAACATCTAGAATTGGCATCTGGTGCGATCTCTCCGCTTCCACTCCAAAGAAAGTTACCTGTTTATTCCTATCATGCATTGGTTTTTGGGGTTTTCTTTGAGTAATGATGATCTCTTTAGTAGTCTGTTGGCGCCCTCTCCTGGAGGAATAGTTTGCTTGCTCTTGGACATTCTAAAAGAGAGGTCATGATAGACATTGAGCTTCTGAGCTCAATTGGGGACAGTCATGGGTGATGAATGTTTGCAACCTACTGCGAAGCCTCATACCGCAATATAAGGAACGTCAAATACTAAGAAAGGGCGGCCTATGAAAGAATTACTACTTTCAATAAGTACACTTAAACGGCTAATTGGGAATAGAAAAACTGTAAAAAGCCCTCTGAGAAAGCCCCCCTCTAACCTTTGATAGTAAGCTTTTCTGTAGTCTGCCTGTTGATGTATTTTCCGTTTGAACTGTGCACAACATGAAGAGACGGAACACTGGCGGCTTGTCACAATGCCCCCCGATGACATCACAATAGCGCTGCTGCCTAGAAAACAAGCTGCGCAGAAGAAGTTGTTCTTTGGGTGGGAGGGTGGGCTAGTGGAAGGAGGGGGCAATCTCTTTTTTTCCCGGGTGGTAGGGGGATGACAGGAGAAGGGAAGCGGGTGGTGAGAAAGGTACAGAGGGCAGGGTTTGGGGGCTGGGAAGGAAAGGGAAAAGATTAGGGTTTGGGGATGATGAAAGGGCTTTCTACGGGTAAGGATGGCAAAGGGTGGCAGTGACGGAAAGTCAGGCAACCTGTCCTGTCCGTCTTTTTGTATCGTGAATTGGAAAGACTGCAAGGGGGAGGGGAGTTGCTTGCGCCCTAAAGGAGGAGTTATTCAGATTCATTGCAGTGGGCGGCGGCTGCAAAACGCACCATTCTTCTTGTTTTGGCTCTGCAAAGCAGCCTTTTCAAGGGTTGGCTTGGGTGACAAAATGTCTTGTGTAGGCGTGGGTTTGTCTCCCTCTCGCTCTCTCTCCCTAAGATGTGTCCGGCATAGGCCAGGGTGCCACTCGAGGCCCAAACCAATTCTGGTTATCGCTTCTCGGCCTTTTGGCTAAGATCAAGTGTAGTATCTGTTCTTATCAGTTTAATATCTGATACGTCCCCTATCTGGGGACCATATATTAAATGGATTTTTAGAACAGGGAGATGGAAAAAGAGCTTGCTCTGTCCACTCCACGCATTGACCTGGTATTGCAGTACCTCCAGGAACGGTGCACCCCTTCTTAACCCAGTTTCCAAAAGCAGAACTCAATTCACCTGATTCATATTAGCCCGATTTAATGAATTGGAAGAAAGCATACGTCTTCATATGCACCTCAATTTGGCCCATTCACTTTTCACACTTCCTCCTTTTGTTTTTTATCTTTCACACTTTTGACTTTCTTTATTCATCCAAATAGCAAACTCATCACCACTCAACCTGACCAACTCGGCTATGTCCCCGTGCTGCAGTTCTCTGTCTTATCTAGATCATTTGCAATTGAATGGAATAGATCCCTTTTGGACAAAGTGGATTCACCTGCTGCTGCAGTGACCACAGGTGTGATAACATCTAGAATTGGCATCTGGTGCGATCTCTCCGCTTCCACTCCAAAGAAAGTTACCTGTTTATTCCTATCATGCATTGGTTTTTGGGGTTTTCTTTGAGTAATGATGATCTCTTTAGTAGTCTGTTGGCGCCCTCTCCTGGAGGAATAGTTTGCTTGCTCTTGGACATTCTAAAAGAGAGGTCATGATAGACATTGAGCTTCTGAGCTCAATTGGGGACAGTCATGGGTGATGAATGTTTGCAACCTACTGCGAAGCCTCATACCGCAATATAAGGAACGTCAAATACTAAGAAAGGGCGGCCTATGAAAGAATTACTACTTTCAATAAGTACACTTAAACGGCTAATTGGGAATAGAAAAACTGTAAAAAGCCCTCTGAGAAAGCCCCCCTCTAACCTTTGATAGTAAGCTTTTCTGTAGTCTGCCTGTTGATGTATTTTCCGTTTGAACTGTGCACAACATGAAGAGACGGAACACTGGCGGCTTGTCACAATGCCCCCCGATGACATCACAATAGCGCTGCTGCCTAGAAAACAAGCTGCGCAGAAGAAGTTGTTCTTTGGGTGGGAGGGTGGGCTAGTGGAAGGAGGGGGCAATCTCTTTTTTTCCCGGGTGGTAGGGGGATGACAGGAGAAGGGAAGCGGGTGGTGAGAAAGGTACAGAGGGCAGGGTTTGGGGGCTGGGAAGGAAAGGGAAAAGATTAGGGTTTGGGGATGATGAAAGGGCTTTCTACGGGTAAGGATGGCAAAGGGTGGCAGTGACGGAAAGTCAGGCAACCTGTCCTGTCCGTCTTTTTGTATCGTGAATTGGAAAGACTGCAAGGGGGAGGGGAGTTGCTTGCGCCCTAAAGGAGGAGTTATTCAGATTCATTGCAGTGGGCGGCGGCTGCAAAACGCACCATTCTTCTTGTTTTGGCTCTGCAAAGCAGCCTTTTCAAGGGTTGGCTTGGGTGACAAAATGTCTTGTGTAGGCGTGGGTTTGTCTCCCTCTCGCTCTCTCTCCCTAAGATGTGTCCGGCATAGGCCAGGGTGCCACTCGAGGCCCAAACCAATTCTGGTTATCGCTTCTCGGCCTTTTGGCTAAGATCAAGTGTAGTATCTGTTCTTATCAGTTTAATATCTGATACGTCCCCTATCTGGGGACCATATATTAAATGGATTTTTAGAACAGGGAGATGGAAAAAGAGCTTGCTCTGTCCACTCCACGCATTGACCTGGTATTGCAGTACCTCCAGGAACGGTGCACCCCTTCTTAACCCAGTTTCCAAAAGCAGAACTCAATTCACCTGATTCATATTAGCCCGATTTAATGAATTGGAAGAAAGCATACGTCTTCATATGCACCTCAATTTGGCCCATTCACTTTTCACACTTCCTCCTTTTGTTTTTTATCTTTCACACTTTTGACTTTCTTTATTCATCCAAATAGCAAACTCATCACCACTCAACCTGACCAACTCGGCTATGTCCCCGTGCTGCAGTTCTCTGTCTTATCTAGATCATTTGCAATTGAATGGAATAGATCCCTTTTGGACAAAGTGGATTCACCTGCTGCTGCAGTGACCACAGGTGTGATAACATCTAGAATTGGCATCTGGTGCGATCTCTCCGCTTCCACTCCAAAGAAAGTTACCTGTTTATTCCTATCATGCATTGGTTTTTGGGGTTTTCTTTGAGTAATGATGATCTCTTTAGTAGTCTGTTGGCGCCCTCTCCTGGAGGAATAGTTTGCTTGCTCTTGGACATTCTAAAAGAGAGGTCATGATAGACATTGAGCTTCTGAGCTCAATTGGGGACAGTCATGGGTGATGAATGTTTGCAACCTACTGCGAAGCCTCATACCGCAATATAAGGAACGTCAAATACTAAGAAAGGGCGGCCTATGAAAGAATTACTACTTTCAATAAGTACACTTAAACGGCTAATTGGGAATAGAAAAACTGTAAAAAGCCCTCTGAGAAAGCCCCCCTCTAACCTTTGATAGTAAGCTTTTCTGTAGTCTGCCTGTTGATGTATTTTCCGTTTGAACTGTGCACAACATGAAGAGACGGAACACTGGCGGCTTGTCACAATGCCCCCCGATGACATCACAATAGCGCTGCTGCCTAGAAAACAAGCTGCGCAGAAGAAGTTGTTCTTTGGGTGGGAGGGTGGGCTAGTGGAAGGAGGGGGCAATCTCTTTTTTTCCCGGGTGGTAGGGGGATGACAGGAGAAGGGAAGCGGGTGGTGAGAAAGGTACAGAGGGCAGGGTTTGGGGGCTGGGAAGGAAAGGGAAAAGATTAGGGTTTGGGGATGATGAAAGGGCTTTCTACGGGTAAGGATGGCAAAGGGTGGCAGTGACGGAAAGTCAGGCAACCTGTCCTGTCCGTCTTTTTGTATCGTGAATTGGAAAGACTGCAAGGGGGAGGGGAGTTGCTTGCGCCCTAAAGGAGGAGTTATTCAGATTCATTGCAGTGGGCGGCGGCTGCAAAACGCACCATTCTTCTTGTTTTGGCTCTGCAAAGCAGCCTTTTCAAGGGTTGGCTTGGGTGACAAAATGTCTTGTGTAGGCGTGGGTTTGTCTCCCTCTCGCTCTCTCTCCCTAAGATGTGTCCGGCATAGGCCAGGGTGCCACTCGAGGCCCAAACCAATTCTGGTTATCGCTTCTCGGCCTTTTGGCTAAGATCAAGTGTAGTATCTGTTCTTATCAGTTTAATATCTGATACGTCCCCTATCTGGGGACCATATATTAAATGGATTTTTAGAACAGGGAGATGGAAAAAGAGCTTGCTCTGTCCACTCCACGCATTGACCTGGTATTGCAGTACCTCCAGGAACGGTGCACCCCTTCTTAACCCAGTTTCCAAAAGCAGAACTCAATTCACCTGATTCATATTAGCCCGATTTAATGAATTGGAAGAAAGCATACGTCTTCATATGCACCTCAATTTGGCCCATTCACTTTTCACACTTCCTCCTTTTGTTTTTTATCTTTCACACTTTTGACTTTCTTTATTCATCCAAATAGCAAACTCATCACCACTCAACCTGACCAACTCGGCTATGTCCCCGTGCTGCAGTTCTCTGTCTTATCTAGATCATTTGCAATTGAATGGAATAGATCCCTTTTGGACAAAGTGGATTCACCTGCTGCTGCAGTGACCACAGGTGTGATAACATCTAGAATTGGCATCTGGTGCGATCTCTCCGCTTCCACTCCAAAGAAAGTTACCTGTTTATTCCTATCATGCATTGGTTTTTGGGGTTTTCTTTGAGTAATGATGATCTCTTTAGTAGTCTGTTGGCGCCCTCTCCTGGAGGAATAGTTTGCTTGCTCTTGGACATTCTAAAAGAGAGGTCATGATAGACATTGAGCTTCTGAGCTCAATTGGGGACAGTCATGGGTGATGAATGTTTGCAACCTACTGCGAAGCCTCATACCGCAATATAAGGAACGTCAAATACTAAGAAAGGGCGGCCTATGAAAGAATTACTACTTTCAATAAGTACACTTAAACGGCTAATTGGGAATAGAAAAACTGTAAAAAGCCCTCTGAGAAAGCCCCCCTCTAACCTTTGATAGTAAGCTTTTCTGTAGTCTGCCTGTTGATGTATTTTCCGTTTGAACTGTGCACAACATGAAGAGACGGAACACTGGCGGCTTGTCACAATGCCCCCCGATGACATCACAATAGCGCTGCTGCCTAGAAAACAAGCTGCGCAGAAGAAGTTGTTCTTTGGGTGGGAGGGTGGGCTAGTGGAAGGAGGGGGCAATCTCTTTTTTTCCCGGGTGGTAGGGGGATGACAGGAGAAGGGAAGCGGGTGGTGAGAAAGGTACAGAGGGCAGGGTTTGGGGGCTGGGAAGGAAAGGGAAAAGATTAGGGTTTGGGGATGATGAAAGGGCTTTCTACGGGTAAGGATGGCAAAGGGTGGCAGTGACGGAAAGTCAGGCAACCTGTCCTGTCCGTCTTTTTGTATCGTGAATTGGAAAGACTGCAAGGGGGAGGGGAGTTGCTTGCGCCCTAAAGGAGGAGTTATTCAGATTCATTGCAGTGGGCGGCGGCTGCAAAACGCACCATTCTTCTTGTTTTGGCTCTGCAAAGCAGCCTTTTCAAGGGTTGGCTTGGGTGACAAAATGTCTTGTGTAGGCGTGGGTTTGTCTCCCTCTCGCTCTCTCTCCCTAAGATGTGTCCGGCATAGGCCAGGGTGCCACTCGAGGCCCAAACCAATTCTGGTTATCGCTTCTCGGCCTTTTGGCTAAGATCAAGTGTAGTATCTGTTCTTATCAGTTTAATATCTGATACGTCCCCTATCTGGGGACCATATATTAAATGGATTTTTAGAACAGGGAGATGGAAAAAGAGCTTGCTCTGTCCACTCCACGCATTGACCTGGTATTGCAGTACCTCCAGGAACGGTGCACCCCTTCTTAACCCAGTTTCCAAAAGCAGAACTCAATTCACCTGATTCATATTAGCCCGATTTAATGAATTGGAAGAAAGCATACGTCTTCATATGCACCTCAATTTGGCCCATTCACTTTTCACACTTCCTCCTTTTGTTTTTTATCTTTCACACTTTTGACTTTCTTTATTCATCCAAATAGCAAACTCATCACCACTCAACCTGACCAACTCGGCTATGTCCCCGTGCTGCAGTTCTCTGTCTTATCTAGATCATTTGCAATTGAATGGAATAGATCCCTTTTGGACAAAGTGGATTCACCTGCTGCTGCAGTGACCACAGGTGTGATAACATCTAGAATTGGCATCTGGTGCGATCTCTCCGCTTCCACTCCAAAGAAAGTTACCTGTTTATTCCTATCATGCATTGGTTTTTGGGGTTTTCTTTGAGTAATGATGATCTCTTTAGTAGTCTGTTGGCGCCCTCTCCTGGAGGAATAGTTTGCTTGCTCTTGGACATTCTAAAAGAGAGGTCATGATAGACATTGAGCTTCTGAGCTCAATTGGGGACAGTCATGGGTGATGAATGTTTGCAACCTACTGCGAAGCCTCATACCGCAATATAAGGAACGTCAAATACTAAGAAAGGGCGGCCTATGAAAGAATTACTACTTTCAATAAGTACACTTAAACGGCTAATTGGGAATAGAAAAACTGTAAAAAGCCCTCTGAGAAAGCCCCCCTCTAACCTTTGATAGTAAGCTTTTCTGTAGTCTGCCTGTTGATGTATTTTCCGTTTGAACTGTGCACAACATGAAGAGACGGAACACTGGCGGCTTGTCACAATGCCCCCCGATGACATCACAATAGCGCTGCTGCCTAGAAAACAAGCTGCGCAGAAGAAGTTGTTCTTTGGGTGGGAGGGTGGGCTAGTGGAAGGAGGGGGCAATCTCTTTTTTTCCCGGGTGGTAGGGGGATGACAGGAGAAGGGAAGCGGGTGGTGAGAAAGGTACAGAGGGCAGGGTTTGGGGGCTGGGAAGGAAAGGGAAAAGATTAGGGTTTGGGGATGATGAAAGGGCTTTCTACGGGTAAGGATGGCAAAGGGTGGCAGTGACGGAAAGTCAGGCAACCTGTCCTGTCCGTCTTTTTGTATCGTGAATTGGAAAGACTGCAAGGGGGAGGGGAGTTGCTTGCGCCCTAAAGGAGGAGTTATTCAGATTCATTGCAGTGGGCGGCGGCTGCAAAACGCACCATTCTTCTTGTTTTGGCTCTGCAAAGCAGCCTTTTCAAGGGTTGGCTTGGGTGACAAAATGTCTTGTGTAGGCGTGGGTTTGTCTCCCTCTCGCTCTCTCTCCCTAAGATGTGTCCGGCATAGGCCAGGGTGCCACTCGAGGCCCAAACCAATTCTGGTTATCGCTTCTCGGCCTTTTGGCTAAGATCAAGTGTAGTATCGTTCGAAAAGGTGGTTTAAGGCTCCGGCCACCTTAGTACAATGATGCAATGCACACTGGAAGGTTGCGCTTGTTAGTACTTTGGGAGGATAGTATATCCATCTAGAGGAAACCATGGCCCTACCAGGATCGAGGCTATTAGACTGAGTAAGTGTGGGGGCTATGGTGCAATGTGCCCCAGGATTGACGACCCTGGAGTGAGTCTGAGCTTGCTGGCTTGGGACCCCGGCGAGCCTTGGGCTCTGTAGCACACCGTACCTTGCCTTTTCATACTTTCTGAGCATATTGCTCTATCCCGGCCTTCTGGCTAGGAAGGGAAATTTTTATAATCATGGTCGGAGGTCCGTTCAGCTTTGGGCTGAGAAACCAACACCCGGTTGGAGGTCTGGGTCAGCTTTCGCTGAGAAACCAACACCCGGTTGGAGGTCCGGGTCAGCTTCGGCTGAGAAACCAACACCCGGTTGGAGGTCCGGGTCAGCTTCGGCTGAGAAACCAACACCCGGTTGGAGGTCCGGGTCAGCTTCGGCTGAGAAACCAACACCCGGTTGGAGGTCCGGTTAGCCTTGGGCTGAGAAACCAACACCGGTTGACGGTCCGGGCAGTTTCGGCTGCGAAACCAACAACTAGTAGCTCTCTACTCCACTTGGGTAAGATGCCTGGGTGGACGCTGGGAGCAACGACAAGGCTCAACCAGGCTTCGGCTTGGGGGAGCACCGAAGATCCCTGACCCTTGCTGTGGCCTTCTGGCTTGGAGGGACGGGGTTGATTTTTGGGGACCCTCTCCTCACGGAGGGGTCCACACGAATCCTAGCCTTTGCACTGTTTTTGGTGTGACTTTGGTCATGCATTTTTTGCGGTGCTTTGGAAAGCTTCATTAAATCAAAAAATCTGTTCTTATCAGTTTAATATCTGAATACGTCCCCTATCTGGGGACCATATATTAAATGGATTTTTAGAACAGGGAGATGGAAAAAGAGCTTGCTCTGTCCACTCCACGCATTGACCTGGTATTGCAGTACCTCCAGGAACGGTGCACCCCTTCTTAACCCAGTTTCCAAAAGCAGAACTCAATTCACCTGATTCATATTAGCCCGATTTAATGAATTGGAAGAAAGCATACGTCTTCATATGCACCTCAATTTGGCCCATTCACTTTTCACACTTCCTCCTTTTGTTTTTTATCTTTCACACTTTTGACTTTCTTTATTCATCCAAATAGCAAACTCATCACCACTCAACCTGACCAACTCGGCTATGTCCCCGTGCTGCAGTTCTCTGTCTTATCTAGATCATTTGCAATTGAATGGAATAGATCCCTTTTGGACAAAGTGGATTCACCTGCTGCTGCAGTGACCACAGGTGTGATAACATCTAGAATTGGCATCTGGTGCGATCTCTCCGCTTCCACTCCAAAGAAAGTTACCTGTTTATTCCTATCATGCATTGGTTTTTGGGGTTTTCTTTGAGTAATGATGATCTCTTTAGTAGTCTGTTGCGCCCTCTCCTGGAGGAATAGTTTGCTTGCTCTTGGACATTCTAAAAGAGAGGTCATGATAGACATTGAGCTTCTGAGCTCAATTGGGGACAGTCATGGGTGATGAATGTTTGCAACCTACTGCGAAGCCTCATACCGCAATATAAGGAACGTCAAATACTAAGAAAGGGCGGCCTATGAAAGAATTACTACTTTCAATAAGTACACTTAAACGGCTAATTGGGAATAGAAAAACTGTAAAAAGCCCTCTGAGAAAGCCCCCCTCTAACCTTTGATAGTAAGCTTTTCTGTAGTCTGCCTGTTGATGTATTTTCCGTTTGAACTGTGCACAACATGAAGAGACGGAACACTGGCGGCTTGTCACAATGCCCCCCGATGACATCACAATAGCGCTGCTGCCTAGAAAACAAGCTGCGCAGAAGAAGTTGTTCTTTGGGTGGGAGGGTGGGCTAGTGGAAGGAGGGGGCAATCTCTTTTTTTCCCGGGTGGTAGGGGGATGACAGGAGAAGGGAAGCGGGTGGTGAGAAAGGTACAGAGGGCAGGGTTTGGGGGCTGGGAAGGAAAGGGAAAAGATTAGGGTTTGGGGATGATGAAAGGGCTTTCTACGGGTAAGGATGGCAAAGGGTGGCAGTGACGGAAAGTCAGGCAACCTGTCCTGTCCGTCTTTTTGTATCGTGAATTGGAAAGACTGCAAGGGGGAGGGGAGTTGCTTGCGCCCTAAAGGAGGAGTTATTCAGATTCATTGCAGTGGGCGGCGGCTGCAAAACGCACCATTCTTCTTGTTTTGGCTCTGCAAAGCAGCCTTTTCAAGGGTTGGCTTGGGTGACAAAATGTCTTGTGTAGGCGTGGGTTTGTCTCCCTCTCGCTCTCTCTCCCTAAGATGTGTCCGGCATAGGCCAGGGTGCCACTCGAGGCCCAAACCAATTCTGGTTATCGCTTCTCGGCCTTTTGGCTAAGATCAAGTGTAGTATCTGTTCTTATCAGTTTAATATCTGATACGTCCCCTATCTGGGGACCATATATTAAATGGATTTTTAGAACAGGGAGATGGAAAAAGAGCTTGCTCTGTCCACTCCACGCATTGACCTGGTATTGCAGTACCTCCAGGAACGGTGCACCCCTTCTTAACCCAGTTTCCAAAAGCAGAACTCAATTCACCTGATTCATATTAGCCCGATTTAATGAATTGGAAGAAAGCATACGTCTTCATATGCACCTCAATTTGGCCCATTCACTTTTCACACTTCCTCCTTTTGTTTTTTATCTTTCACACTTTTGACTTTCTTTATTCATCCAAATAGCAAACTCATCACCACTCAACCTGACCAACTCGGCTATGTCCCCGTGCTGCAGTTCTCTGTCTTATCTAGATCATTTGCAATTGAATGGAATAGATCCCTTTTGGACAAAGTGGATTCACCTGCTGCTGCAGTGACCACAGGTGTGATAACATCTAGAATTGGCATCTGGTGCGATCTCTCCGCTTCCACTCCAAAGAAAGTTACCTGTTTATTCCTATCATGCATTGGTTTTTGGGGTTTTCTTTGAGTAATGATGATCTCTTTAGTAGTCTGTTGGCGCCCTCTCCTGGAGGAATAGTTTGCTTGCTCTTGGACATTCTAAAAGAGAGGTCATGATAGACATTGAGCTTCTGAGCTCAATTGGGGACAGTCATGGGTGATGAATGTTTGCAACCTACTGCGAAGCCTCATACCGCAATATAAGGAACGTCAAATACTAAGAAAGGGCGGCCTATGAAAGAATTACTACTTTCAATAAGTACACTTAAACGGCTAATTGGGAATAGAAAAACTGTAAAAAGCCCTCTGAGAAAGCCCCCCTCTAACCTTTGATAGTAAGCTTTTCTGTAGTCTGCCTGTTGATGTATTTTCCGTTTGAACTGTGCACAACATGAAGAGACGGAACACTGGCGGCTTGTCACAATGCCCCCCGATGACATCACAATAGCGCTGCTGCCTAGAAAACAAGCTGCGCAGAAGAAGTTGTTCTTTGGGTGGGAGGGTGGGCTAGTGGAAGGAGGGGGCAATCTCTTTTTTTCCCGGGTGGTAGGGGGATGACAGGAGAAGGGAAGCGGGTGGTGAGAAAGGTACAGAGGGCAGGGTTTGGGGGCTGGGAAGGAAAGGGAAAAGATTAGGGTTTGGGGATGATGAAAGGGCTTTCTACGGGTAAGGATGGCAAAGGGTGGCAGTGACGGAAAGTCAGGCAACCTGTCCTGTCCGTCTTTTTGTATCGTGAATTGGAAAGACTGCAAGGGGGAGGGGAGTTGCTTGCGCCCTAAAGGAGGAGTTATTCAGATTCATTGCAGTGGGCGGCGGCTGCAAAACGCACCATTCTTCTTGTTTTGGCTCTGCAAAGCAGCCTTTTCAAGGGTTGGCTTGGGTGACAAAATGTCTTGTGTAGGCGTGGGTTTGTCTCCCTCTCGCTCTCTCTCCCTAAGATGTGTCCGGCATAGGCCAGGGTGCCACTCGAGGCCCAAACCAATTCTGGTTATCGCTTCTCGGCCTTTTGGCTAAGATCAAGTGTAGTATCTGTTCTTATCAGTTTAATATCTGATACGTCCCCTATCTGGGGACCATATATTAAATGGATTTTTAGAACAGGGAGATGGAAAAAGAGCTTGCTCTGTCCACTCCACGCATTGACCTGGTATTGCAGTACCTCCAGGAACGGTGCACCCCTTCTTAACCCAGTTTCCAAAAGCAGAACTCAATTCACCTGATTCATATTAGCCCGATTTAATGAATTGGAAGAAAGCATACGTCTTCATATGCACCTCAATTTGGCCCATTCACTTTTCACACTTCCTCCTTTTGTTTTTTATCTTTCACACTTTTGACTTTCTTTATTCATCCAAATAGCAAACTCATCACCACTCAACCTGACCAACTCGGCTATGTCCCCGTGCTGCAGTTCTCTGTCTTATCTAGATCATTTGCAATTGAATGGAATAGATCCCTTTTGGACAAAGTGGATTCACCTGCTGCTGCAGTGACCACAGGTGTGATAACATCTAGAATTGGCATCTGGTGCGATCTCTCCGCTTCCACTCCAAAGAAAGTTACCTGTTTATTCCTATCATGCATTGGTTTTTGGGGTTTTCTTTGAGTAATGATGATCTCTTTAGTAGTCTGTTGGCGCCCTCTCCTGGAGGAATAGTTTGCTTGCTCTTGGACATTCTAAAAGAGAGGTCATGATAGACATTGAGCTTCTGAGCTCAATTGGGGACAGTCATGGGTGATGAATGTTTGCAACCTACTGCGAAGCCTCATACCGCAATATAAGGAACGTCAAATACTAAGAAAGGGCGGCCTATGAAAGAATTACTACTTTCAATAAGTACACTTAAACGGCTAATTGGGAATAGAAAAACTGTAAAAAGCCCTCTGAGAAAGCCCCCCTCTAACCTTTGATAGTAAGCTTTTCTGTAGTCTGCCTGTTGATGTATTTTCCGTTTGAACTGTGCACAACATGAAGAGACGGAACACTGGCGGCTTGTCACAATGCCCCCCGATGACATCACAATAGCGCTGCTGCCTAGAAAACAAGCTGCGCAGAAGAAGTTGTTCTTTGGGTGGGAGGGTGGGCTAGTGGAAGGAGGGGGCAATCTCTTTTTTTCCCGGGTGGTAGGGGGATGACAGGAGAAGGGAAGCGGGTGGTGAGAAAGGTACAGAGGGCAGGGTTTGGGGGCTGGGAAGGAAAGGGAAAAGATTAGGGTTTGGGGATGATGAAAGGGCTTTCTACGGGTAAGGATGGCAAAGGGTGGCAGTGACGGAAAGTCAGGCAACCTGTCCTGTCCGTCTTTTTGTATCGTGAATTGGAAAGACTGCAAGGGGGAGGGGAGTTGCTTGCGCCCTAAAGGAGGAGTTATTCAGATTCATTGCAGTGGGCGGCGGCTGCAAAACGCACCATTCTTCTTGTTTTGGCTCTGCAAAGCAGCCTTTTCAAGGGTTGGCTTGGGTGACAAAATGTCTTGTGTAGGCGTGGGTTTGTCTCCCTCTCGCTCTCTCTCCCTAAGATGTGTCCGGCATAGGCCAGGGTGCCACTCGAGGCCCAAACCAATTCTGGTTATCGCTTCTCGGCCTTTTGGCTAAGATCAAGTGTAGTGTTGTTCGAAGAGGTGGTTTAAGCTCCAGGCCACCTTAGTACAATGATACAATGCACACTGGAAGGTTGCGCTTGCTAGTACTCTGGGTGGATAGTATATTCATCTAGTGGAAAACATGGCCCTACCAGGATCGAGGCTATTAGACTGAGTAAGGGTGGGGGGCTATGGTACAACGTGCCCCAGGACTGACGACCCTGGAGTGAGTCTGAGCTTGCTGGCTTGGGACCCCGGCAAGCCTTGGGCTCTGTAGCACACCGTACCTTGCCTTTTCATACTTTTTGAGCATATTACCCTATCCCGGCCTTCTGGCTAGGAAGGGAAATTTTTATAATCCCGGTCGGAGGTCTGGTCAGCTTTGGGCTGAGAAACTAACACCCGGTTGGAGGTCCGAGTCAGCTTCGGCTGAGAAACCAACACCCGGTTGGAGGTCTGGGTCAGCTTCGGCTGAGAAACCAACACCCGGTTGGAGGTCCGGTTAGCCTTGGGCTGAGAAACCAACACCGGTTGACGGTCCGGGCAGTTTCGGCTGCGAAACCAACAACTAGTAGCTCTCTACTCCACTTGGGTAAGATGCCTGGGTGGACGCTGGGAGCAACGACAAGGCTCAACCAGGCTTCGGCTTGGGGGAGCACCGAAGATCCCTGACCCTTGCTGTGGCCTTCTGGCTCGGAGGGACGGGGTTGATTTTTGGGGACCCTCTCCTCACGGTGGGGTCCACACGAATCCTAGCCTTTGCACTGTTTTTGGTGTGACTTCGGTCATGCATTTTTTGTGGTGCTTTGGAAAGCTTCATTAAATCAAAATCTGTTCTTATCAGTTTAATATCTGATACGTCCCCTATCTGGGGACCATATATTAAATGGATTTTTAGAACAGGGAGATGGAAAAAGAGCTTGCTCTGTCCACTCCACGCATTGACCTGGTATTGCAGTACCTCCAGGAACGGTGCACCCCTTCTTAACCCAGTTTCCAAAAGCAGAACTCAATTCACCTGATTCATATTAGCCCGATTTAATGAATTGGAAGAAAGCATACGTCTTCATATGCACCTCAATTTGGCCCATTCACTTTTCACACTTCCTCCTTTTGTTTTTTATCTTTCACACTTTTGACTTTCTTTATTCATCCAAATAGCAAACTCATCACCACTCAACCTGACCAACTCGGCTATGTCCCCGTGCTGCAGTTCTCTGTCTTATCTAGATCATTTGCAATTGAATGGAATAGATCCCTTTTGGACAAAGTGGATTCACCTGCTGCTGCAGTGACCACAGGTGTGATAACATCTAGAATTGGCATCTGGTGCGATCTCTCCGCTTCCACTCCAAAGAAAGTTACCTGTTTATTCCTATCATGCATTGGTTTTTGGGGTTTTCTTTGAGTAATGATGATCTCTTTAGTAGTCTGTTGGCGCCCTCTCCTGGAGGAATAGTTTGCTTGCTCTTGGACATTCTAAAAGAGAGGTCATGATAGACATTGAGCTTCTGAGCTCAATTGGGGACAGTCATGGGTGATGAATGTTTGCAACCTACTGCGAAGCCTCATACCGCAATATAAGGAACGTCAAATACTAAGAAAGGGCGGCCTATGAAAGAATTACTACTTTCAATAAGTACACTTAAACGGCTAATTGGGAATAGAAAAACTGTAAAAAGCCCTCTGAGAAAGCCCCCCTCTAACCTTTGATAGTAAGCTTTTCTGTAGTCTGCCTGTTGATGTATTTTCCGTTTGAACTGTGCACAACATGAAGAGACGGAACACTGGCGGCTTGTCACAATGCCCCCCGATGACATCACAATAGCGCTGCTGCCTAGAAAACAAGCTGCGCAGAAGAAGTTGTTCTTTGGGTGGGAGGGTGGGCTAGTGGAAGGAGGGGGCAATCTCTTTTTTTCCCGGGTGGTAGGGGGATGACAGGAGAAGGGAAGCGGGTGGTGAGAAAGGTACAGAGGGCAGGGTTTGGGGGCTGGGAAGGAAAGGGAAAAGATTAGGGTTTGGGGATGATGAAAGGGCTTTCTACGGGTAAGGATGGCAAAGGGTGGCAGTGACGGAAAGTCAGGCAACCTGTCCTGTCCGTCTTTTTGTATCGTGAATTGGAAAGACTGCAAGGGGGAGGGGAGTTGCTTGCGCCCTAAAGGAGGAGTTATTCAGATTCATTGCAGTGGGCGGCGGCTGCAAAACGCACCATTCTTCTTGTTTTGGCTCTGCAAAGCAGCCTTTTCAAGGGTTGGCTTGGGTGACAAAATGTCTTGTGTAGGCGTGGGTTTGTCTCCCTCTCGCTCTCTCTCCCTAAGATGTGTCCGGCATAGGCCAGGGTGCCACTCGAGGCCCAAACCAATTCTGGTTATCGCTTCTCGGCCTTTTGGCTAAGATCAAGTGTAGTATCTGTTCTTATCAGTTTAATATCTGATACGTCCCCTATCTGGGGACCATATATTAAATGGATTTTTAGAACAGGGAGATGGAAAAAGAGCTTGCTCTGTCCACTCCACGCATTGACCTGGTATTGCAGTACCTCCAGGAACGGTGCACCCCTTCTTAACCCAGTTTCCAAAAGCAGAACTCAATTCACCTGATTCATATTAGCCCGATTTAATGAATTGGAAGAAAGCATACGTCTTCATATGCACCTCAATTTGGCCCATTCACTTTTCACACTTCCTCCTTTTGTTTTTTATCTTTCACACTTTTGACTTTCTTTATTCATCCAAATAGCAAACTCATCACCACTCAACCTGACCAACTCGGCTATGTCCCCGTGCTGCAGTTCTCTGTCTTATCTAGATCATTTGCAATTGAATGGAATAGATCCCTTTTGGACAAAGTGGATTCACCTGCTGCTGCAGTGACCACAGGTGTGATAACATCTAGAATTGGCATCTGGTGCGATCTCTCCGCTTCCACTCCAAAGAAAGTTACCTGTTTATTCCTATCATGCATTGGTTTTTGGGGTTTTCTTTGAGTAATGATGATCTCTTTAGTAGTCTGTTGGCGCCCTCTCCTGGAGGAATAGTTTGCTTGCTCTTGGACATTCTAAAAGAGAGGTCATGATAGACATTGAGCTTCTGAGCTCAATTGGGGACAGTCATGGGTGATGAATGTTTGCAACCTACTGCGAAGCCTCATACCGCAATATAAGGAACGTCAAATACTAAGAAAGGGCGGCCTATGAAAGAATTACTACTTTCAATAAGTACACTTAAACGGCTAATTGGGAATAGAAAAACTGTAAAAAGCCCTCTGAGAAAGCCCCCCTCTAACCTTTGATAGTAAGCTTTTCTGTAGTCTGCCTGTTGATGTATTTTCCGTTTGAACTGTGCACAACATGAAGAGACGGAACACTGGCGGCTTGTCACAATGCCCCCCGATGACATCACAATAGCGCTGCTGCCTAGAAAACAAGCTGCGCAGAAGAAGTTGTTCTTTGGGTGGGAGGGTGGGCTAGTGGAAGGAGGGGGCAATCTCTTTTTTTCCCGGGTGGTAGGGGGATGACAGGAGAAGGGAAGCGGGTGGTGAGAAAGGTACAGAGGGCAGGGTTTGGGGGCTGGGAAGGAAAGGGAAAAGATTAGGGTTTGGGGATGATGAAAGGGCTTTCTACGGGTAAGGATGGCAAAGGGTGGCAGTGACGGAAAGTCAGGCAACCTGTCCTGTCCGTCTTTTTGTATCGTGAATTGGAAAGACTGCAAGGGGGAGGGGAGTTGCTTGCGCCCTAAAGGAGGAGTTATTCAGATTCATTGCAGTGGGCGGCGGCTGCAAAACGCACCATTCTTCTTGTTTTGGCTCTGCAAAGCAGCCTTTTCAAGGGTTGGCTTGGGTGACAAAATGTCTTGTGTAGGCGTGGGTTTGTCTCCCTCTCGCTCTCTCTCCCTAAGATGTGTCCGGCATAGGCCAGGGTGCCACTCGAGGCCCAAACCAATTCTGGTTATCGCTTCTCGGCCTTTTGGCTAAGATCAAGTGTAGTATCTGTTCTTATCAGTTTAATATCTGATACGTCCCCTATCTGGGGACCATATATTAAATGGATTTTTAGAACAGGGAGATGGAAAAAGAGCTTGCTCTGTCCACTCCACGCATTGACCTGGTATTGCAGTACCTCCAGGAACGGTGCACCCCTTCTTAACCCAGTTTCCAAAAGCAGAACTCAATTCACCTGATTCATATTAGCCCGATTTAATGAATTGGAAGAAAGCATACGTCTTCATATGCACCTCAATTTGGCCCATTCACTTTTCACACTTCCTCCTTTTGTTTTTTATCTTTCACACTTTTGACTTTCTTTATTCATCCAAATAGCAAACTCATCACCACTCAACCTGACCAACTCGGCTATGTCCCCGTGCTGCAGTTCTCTGTCTTATCTAGATCATTTGCAATTGAATGGAATAGATCCCTTTTGGACAAAGTGGATTCACCTGCTGCTGCAGTGACCACAGGTGTGATAACATCTAGAATTGGCATCTGGTGCGATCTCTCCGCTTCCACTCCAAAGAAAGTTACCTGTTTATTCCTATCATGCATTGGTTTTTGGGGTTTTCTTTGAGTAATGATGATCTCTTTAGTAGTCTGTTGGCGCCCTCTCCTGGAGGAATAGTTTGCTTGCTCTTGGACATTCTAAAAGAGAGGTCATGATAGACATTGAGCTTCTGAGCTCAATTGGGGACAGTCATGGGTGATGAATGTTTGCAACCTACTGCGAAGCCTCATACCGCAATATAAGGAACGTCAAATACTAAGAAAGGGCGGCCTATGAAAGAATTACTACTTTCAATAAGTACACTTAAACGGCTAATTGGGAATAGAAAAACTGTAAAAAGCCCTCTGAGAAAGCCCCCCTCTAACCTTTGATAGTAAGCTTTTCTGTAGTCTGCCTGTTGATGTATTTTCCGTTTGAACTGTGCACAACATGAAGAGACGGAACACTGGCGGCTTGTCACAATGCCCCCCGATGACATCACAATAGCGCTGCTGCCTAGAAAACAAGCTGCGCAGAAGAAGTTGTTCTTTGGGTGGGAGGGTGGGCTAGTGGAAGGAGGGGGCAATCTCTTTTTTTCCCGGGTGGTAGGGGGATGACAGGAGAAGGGAAGCGGGTGGTGAGAAAGGTACAGAGGGCAGGGTTTGGGGGCTGGGAAGGAAAGGGAAAAGATTAGGGTTTGGGGATGATGAAAGGGCTTTCTACGGGTAAGGATGGCAAAGGGTGGCAGTGACGGAAAGTCAGGCAACCTGTCCTGTCCGTCTTTTTGTATCGTGAATTGGAAAGACTGCAAGGGGGAGGGGAGTTGCTTGCGCCCTAAAGGAGGAGTTATTCAGATTCATTGCAGTGGGCGGCGGCTGCAAAACGCACCATTCTTCTTGTTTTGGCTCTGCAAAGCAGCCTTTTCAAGGGTTGGCTTGGGTGACAAAATGTCTTGTGTAGGCGTGGGTTTGTCTCCCTCTCGCTCTCTCTCCCTAAGATGTGTCCGGCATAGGCCAGGGTGCCACTCGAGGCCCAAACCAATTCTGGTTATCGCTTCTCGGCCTTTTGGTTAAGATCAAGTGTAGTATCTGTTCTTATCAGTTTAATATCTGATACGTCCCCTATCTGGGGACCATATATTAAATGGATTTTTAGAACAGGGAGATGGAAAAAGAGCTTGCTCTGTCCACTCCACGCATTGACCTGGTATTGCAGTACCTCCAGGAACGGTGCACCCCTTCTTAACCCAGTTTCCAAAAGCAGAACTCAATTCACCTGATTCATATTAGCCCGATTTAATGAATTGGAAGAAAGCATACGTCTTCATATGCACCTCAATTTGGCCCATTCACTTTTCACACTTCCTCCTTTTGTTTTTTATCTTTCACACTTTTGACTTTCTTTATTCATCCAAATAGCAAACTCATCACCACTCAACCTGACCAACTCGGCTATGTCCCCGTGCTGCAGTTCTCTGTCTTATCTAGATCATTTGCAATTGAATGGAATAGATCCCTTTTGGACAAAGTGGATTCACCTGCTGCTGCAGTGACCACAGGTGTGATAACATCTAGAATTGGCATCTGGTGCGATCTCTCCGCTTCCACTCCAAAGAAAGTTACCTGTTTATTCCTATCATGCATTGGTTTTTGGGGTTTTCTTTGAGTAATGATGATCTCTTTAGTAGTCTGTTGGCGCCCTCTCCTGGAGGAATAGTTTGCTTGCTCTTGGACATTCTAAAAGAGAGGTCATGATAGACATTGAGCTTCTGAGCTCAATTGGGGACAGTCATGGGTGATGAATGTTTGCAACCTACTGCGAAGCCTCATACCGCAATATAAGGAACGTCAAATACTAAGAAAGGGCGGCCTATGAAAGAATTACTACTTTCAATAAGTACACTTAAACGGCTAATTGGGAATAGAAAAACTGTAAAAAGCCCTCTGAGAAAGCCCCCCTCTAACCTTTGATAGTAAGCTTTTCTGTAGTCTGCCTGTTGATGTATTTTCCGTTTGAACTGTGCACAACATGAAGAGACGGAACACTGGCGGCTTGTCACAATGCCCCCCGATGACATCACAATAGCGCTGCTGCCTAGAAAACAAGCTGCGCAGAAGAAGTTGTTCTTTGGGTGGGAGGGTGGGCTAGTGGAAGGAGGGGGCAATCTCTTTTTTTCCCGGGTGGTAGGGGGATGACAGGAGAAGGGAAGCGGGTGGTGAGAAAGGTACAGAGGGCAGGGTTTGGGGGCTGGGAAGGAAAGGGAAAAGATTAGGGTTTGGGGATGATGAAAGGGCTTTCTACGGGTAAGGATGGCAAAGGGTGGCAGTGACGGAAAGTCAGGCAACCTGTCCTGTCCGTCTTTTTGTATCGTGAATTGGAAAGACTGCAAGGGGGAGGGGAGTTGCTTGCGCCCTAAAGGAGGAGTTATTCAGATTCATTGCAGTGGGCGGCGGCTGCAAAACGCACCATTCTTCTTGTTTTGGCTCTGCAAAGCAGCCTTTTCAAGGGTTGGCTTGGGTGACAAAATGTCTTGTGTAGGCGTGGGTTTGTCTCCCTCTCGCTCTCTCTCCCTAAGATGTGTCCGGCATAGGCCAGGGTGCCACTCGAGGCCCAAACCAATTCTGGTTATCGCTTCTCGGCCTTTTGGCTAAGATCAAGTGTAGTATCTGTTCTTATCAGTTTAATATCTGATACGTCCCCTATCTGGGGACCATATATTAAATGGATTTTTAGAACAGGGAGATGGAAAAAGAGCTTGCTCTGTCCACTCCACGCATTGACCTGGTATTGCAGTACCTCCAGGAACGGTGCACCCCTTCTTAACCCAGTTTCCAAAAGCAGAACTCAATTCACCTGATTCATATTAGCCCGATTTAATGAATTGGAAGAAAGCATACGTCTTCATATGCACCTCAATTTGGCCCATTCACTTTTCACACTTCCTCCTTTTGTTTTTTATCTTTCACACTTTTGACTTTCTTTATTCATCCAAATAGCAAACTCATCACCACTCAACCTGACCAACTCGGCTATGTCCCCGTGCTGCAGTTCTCTGTCTTATCTAGATCATTTGCAATTGAATGGAATAGATCCCTTTTGGACAAAGTGGATTCACCTGCTGCTGCAGTGACCACAGGTGTGATAACATCTAGAATTGGCATCTGGTGCGATCTCTCCGCTTCCACTCCAAAGAAAGTTACCTGTTTATTCCTATCATGCATTGGTTTTTGGGGTTTTCTTTGAGTAATGATGATCTCTTTAGTAGTCTGTTGGCGCCCTCTCCTGGAGGAATAGTTTGCTTGCTCTTGGACATTCTAAAAGAGAGGTCATGATAGACATTGAGCTTCTGAGCTCAATTGGGGACAGTCATGGGTGATGAATGTTTGCAACCTACTGCGAAGCCTCATACCGCAATATAAGGAACGTCAAATACTAAGAAAGGGCGGCCTATGAAAGAATTACTACTTTCAATAAGTACACTTAAACGGCTAATTGGGAATAGAAAAACTGTAAAAAGCCCTCTGAGAAAGCCCCCCTCTAACCTTTGATAGTAAGCTTTTCTGTAGTCTGCCTGTTGATGTATTTTCCGTTTGAACTGTGCACAACATGAAGAGACGGAACACTGGCGGCTTGTCACAATGCCCCCCGATGACATCACAATAGCGCTGCTGCCTAGAAAACAAGCTGCGCAGAAGAAGTTGTTCTTTGGGTGGGAGGGTGGGCTAGTGGAAGGAGGGGGCAATCTCTTTTTTTCCCGGGTGGTAGGGGGATGACAGGAGAAGGGAAGCGGGTGGTGAGAAAGGTACAGAGGGCAGGGTTTGGGGGCTGGGAAGGAAAGGGAAAAGATTAGGGTTTGGGGATGATGAAAGGGCTTTCTACGGGTAAGGATGGCAAAGGGTGGCAGTGACGGAAAGTCAGGCAACCTGTCCTGTCCGTCTTTTTGTATCGTGAATTGGAAAGACTGCAAGGGGGAGGGGAGTTGCTTGCGCCCTAAAGGAGGAGTTATTCAGATTCATTGCAGTGGGCGGCGGCTGCAAAACGCACCATTCTTCTTGTTTTGGCTCTGCAAAGCAGCCTTTTCAAGGGTTGGCTTGGGTGACAAAATGTCTTGTGTAGGCGTGGGTTTGTCTCCCTCTCGCTCTCTCTCCCTAAGATGTGTCCGGCATAGGCCAGGGTGCCACTCGAGGCCCAAACCAATTCTGGTTATCGCTTCTCGGCCTTTTGGCTAAGATCAAGTGTAGTATCTGTTCTTATCAGTTTAATATCTGATACGTCCCCTATCTGGGGACCATATATTAAATGGATTTTTAGAACAGGGAGATGGAAAAAGAGCTTGCTCTGTCCACTCCACGCATTGACCTGGTATTGCAGTACCTCCAGGAACGGTGCACCCCTTCTTAACCCAGTTTCCAAAAGCAGAACTCAATTCACCTGATTCATATTAGCCCGATTTAATGAATTGGAAGAAAGCATACGTCTTCATATGCACCTCAATTTGGCCCATTCACTTTTCACACTTCCTCCTTTTGTTTTTTATCTTTCACACTTTTGACTTTCTTTATTCATCCAAATAGCAAACTCATCACCACTCAACCTGACCAACTCGGCTATGTCCCCGTGCTGCAGTTCTCTGTCTTATCTAGATCATTTGCAATTGAATGGAATAGATCCCTTTTGGACAAAGTGGATTCACCTGCTGCTGCAGTGACCACAGGTGTGATAACATCTAGAATTGGCATCTGGTGCGATCTCTCCGCTTCCACTCCAAAGAAAGTTACCTGTTTATTCCTATCATGCATTGGTTTTTGGGGTTTTCTTTGAGTAATGATGATCTCTTTAGTAGTCTGTTGGCGCCCTCTCCTGGAGGAATAGTTTGCTTGCTCTTGGACATTCTAAAAGAGAGGTCATGATAGACATTGAGCTTCTGAGCTCAATTGGGGACAGTCATGGGTGATGAATGTTTGCAACCTACTGCGAAGCCTCATACCGCAATATAAGGAACGTCAAATACTAAGAAAGGGCGGCCTATGAAAGAATTACTACTTTCAATAAGTACACTTAAACGGCTAATTGGGAATAGAAAAACTGTAAAAAGCCCTCTGAGAAAGCCCCCCTCTAACCTTTGATAGTAAGCTTTTCTGTAGTCTGCCTGTTGATGTATTTTCCGTTTGAACTGTGCACAACATGAAGAGACGGAACACTGGCGGCTTGTCACAATGCCCCCCGATGACATCACAATAGCGCTGCTGCCTAGAAAACAAGCTGCGCAGAAGAAGTTGTTCTTTGGGTGGGAGGGTGGGCTAGTGGAAGGAGGGGGCAATCTCTTTTTTTCCCGGGTGGTAGGGGGATGACAGGAGAAGGGAAGCGGGTGGTGAGAAAGGTACAGAGGGCAGGGTTTGGGGGCTGGGAAGGAAAGGGAAAAGATTAGGGTTTGGGGATGATGAAAGGGCTTTCTACGGGTAAGGATGGCAAAGGGTGGCAGTGACGGAAAGTCAGGCAACCTGTCCTGTCCGTCTTTTTGTATCGTGAATTGGAAAGACTGCAAGGGGGAGGGGAGTTGCTTGCGCCCTAAAGGAGGAGTTATTCAGATTCATTGCAGTGGGCGGCGGCTGCAAAACGCACCATTCTTCTTGTTTTGGCTCTGCAAAGCAGCCTTTTCAAGGGTTGGCTTGGGTGACAAAATGTCTTGTGTAGGCGTGGGTTTGTCTCCCTCTCGCTCTCTCTCCCTAAGATGTGTCCGGCATAGGCCAGGGTGCCACTCGAGGCCCAAACCAATTCTGGTTATCGCTTCTCGGCCTTTTGGCTAAGATCAAGTGTAGTATCTGTTCTTATCAGTTTAATATCTGATACGTCCCCTATCTGGGGACCATATATTAAATGGATTTTTAGAACAGGGAGATGGAAAAAGAGCTTGCTCTGTCCACTCCACGCATTGACCTGGTATTGCAGTACCTCCAGGAACGGTGCACCCCTTCTTAACCCAGTTTCCAAAAGCAGAACTCAATTCACCTGATTCATATTAGCCCGATTTAATGAATTGGAAGAAAGCATACGTCTTCATATGCACCTCAATTTGGCCCATTCACTTTTCACACTTCCTCCTTTTGTTTTTTATCTTTCACACTTTTGACTTTCTTTATTCATCCAAATAGCAAACTCATCACCACTCAACCTGACCAACTCGGCTATGTCCCCGTGCTGCAGTTCTCTGTCTTATCTAGATCATTTGCAATTGAATGGAATAGATCCCTTTTGGACAAAGTGGATTCACCTGCTGCTGCAGTGACCACAGGTGTGATAACATCTAGAATTGGCATCTGGTGCGATCTCTCCGCTTCCACTCCAAAGAAAGTTACCTGTTTATTCCTATCATGCATTGGTTTTTGGGGTTTTCTTTGAGTAATGATGATCTCTTTAGTAGTCTGTTGGCGCCCTCTCCTGGAGGAATAGTTTGCTTGCTCTTGGACATTCTAAAAGAGAGGTCATGATAGACATTGAGCTTCTGAGCTCAATTGGGGACAGTCATGGGTGATGAATGTTTGCAACCTACTGCGAAGCCTCATACCGCAATATAAGGAACGTCAAATACTAAGAAAGGGCGGCCTATGAAAGAATTACTACTTTCAATAAGTACACTTAAACGGCTAATTGGGAATAGAAAAACTGTAAAAAGCCCTCTGAGAAAGCCCCCCTCTAACCTTTGATAGTAAGCTTTTCTGTAGTCTGCCTGTTGATGTATTTTCCGTTTGAACTGTGCACAACATGAAGAGACGGAACACTGGCGGCTTGTCACAATGCCCCCCGATGACATCACAATAGCGCTGCTGCCTAGAAAACAAGCTGCGCAGAAGAAGTTGTTCTTTGGGTGGGAGGGTGGGCTAGTGGAAGGAGGGGGCAATCTCTTTTTTTCCCGGGTGGTAGGGGGATGACAGGAGAAGGGAAGCGGGTGGTGAGAAAGGTACAGAGGGCAGGGTTTGGGGGCTGGGAAGGAAAGGGAAAAGATTAGGGTTTGGGGATGATGAAAGGGCTTTCTACGGGTAAGGATGGCAAAGGGTGGCAGTGACGGAAAGTCAGGCAACCTGTCCTGTCCGTCTTTTTGTATCGTGAATTGGAAAGACTGCAAGGGGGAGGGGAGTTGCTTGCGCCCTAAAGGAGGAGTTATTCAGATTCATTGCAGTGGGCGGCGGCTGCAAAACGCACCATTCTTCTTGTTTTGGCTCTGCAAAGCAGCCTTTTCAAGGGTTGGCTTGGGTGACAAAATGTCTTGTGTAGGCGTGGGTTTGTCTCCCTCTCGCTCTCTCTCCCTAAGATGTGTCCGGCATAGGCCAGGGTGCCACTCGAGGCCCAAACCAATTCTGGTTATCGCTTCTCGGCCTTTTGGCTAAGATCAAGTGTAGTGTTGTTCGAAGAGGTGGTTTAAGCTCCAGGCCACCTTAGTACAATGATACAATGCACACTGGAAGGTTGCGCTTGCTAGTACTCTGGGTGGATAGTATATTCATCAAGAGGAAAACATGGCCCTACCAGGATCGAGGCTATTAGACTGAGTAAGGGTGGGGGGCTATGGTACAACGTGCCCCAGGACTGACGACCCTGGAGTGAGTCTGAGCTTGCTGGCTTGGGACCCCGGCAAGCCTTGGGCTCTGTAGCACACCGTACCTTGCCTTTTCATACTTTTTGAGCATATTACCCTATCCTGGCCTTCTGGCTAGGAAGGGAAATTTTTATAATCCCGGTCGGAGGTCTGGTCAGCTTTGGGCTGAGAAACTAACACCCGGTTGGAGGTCCGGGTCAGCTTCGGCTGAGAAACCAACACCCGGTTGGAGGTCTGGGTCAGCTTCGGCTGAGAAACCAACACCCGGTTGGAGGTCCGGTTAGCCTTGGGCTGAGAAACCAACACCGGTTGACGGTCCGGGCAGTTTCGGCTGCGAAACCAACAACTAGTAGTTCTCTACTCCACTTGGGTAAGATGCCTGGGTGGACGCTGGGAGCAACAACAAGGCTCAACCAGGCTTCGGCTTGGGGGAGCACCGAAGATCCCTGACCCTTGCTGTGGCCTTCTGGCTCGGAGGGACGGGGTTGATTTTTGGGGACCCTCTCCTCACGGTGGGGTCCACACGAATCCTAGCCTTTGCACTGTTTTTGGTGTGACTTCGGTCATGCATTTTTTGTGGTGCTTTGGAAAGCTTCATTAAATCAAAATCTGTTCTTATCAGTTTAATATCTGATACGTCCCTCTGGGGACCATATATTAAATGGATTTTTAGAACAGGGAGATGGAAAAAGAGCTTGCTCTGTCCACTCCACGCATTGACCTGGTATTGCAGTACCTCCAGGAACGGTGCACCCCTTCTTAACCCAGTTTCCAAAAGCAGAACTCAATTCACCTGATTCATATTAGCCCGATTTAATGAATTGGAAGAAAGCATACGTCTTCATATGCACCTCAATTTGGCCCATTCACTTTTCACACTTCCTCCTTTTGTTTTTTATCTTTCACACTTTTGACTTTCTTTATTCATCCAAATAGCAAACTCATCACCACTCAACCTGACCAACTCGGCTATGTCCCCGTGCTGCAGTTCTCTGTCTTATCTAGATCATTTGCAATTGAATGGAATAGATCCCTTTTGGACAAAGTGGATTCACCTGCTGCTGCAGTGACCACAGGTGTGATAACATCTAGAATTGGCATCTGGTGCGATCTCTCCGCTTCCACTCCAAAGAAAGTTACCTGTTTATTCCTATCATGCATTGGTTTTTGGGGTTTTCTTTGAGTAATGATGATCTCTTTAGTAGTCTGTTGGCGCCCTCTCCTGGAGGAATAGTTTGCTTGCTCTTGGACATTCTAAAAGAGAGGTCATGATAGACATTGAGCTTCTGAGCTCAATTGGGGACAGTCATGGGTGATGAATGTTTGCAACCTACTGCGAAGCCTCATACCGCAATATAAGGAACGTCAAATACTAAGAAAGGGCGGCCTATGAAAGAATTACTACTTTCAATAAGTACACTTAAACGGCTAATTGGGAATAGAAAAACTGTAAAAAGCCCTCTGAGAAAGCCCCCCTCTAACCTTTGATAGTAAGCTTTTCTGTAGTCTGCCTGTTGATGTATTTTCCGTTTGAACTGTGCACAACATGAAGAGACGGAACACTGGCGGCTTGTCACAATGCCCCCCGATGACATCACAATAGCGCTGCTGCCTAGAAAACAAGCTGCGCAGAAGAAGTTGTTCTTTGGGTGGGAGGGTGGGCTAGTGGAAGGAGGGGGCAATCTCTTTTTTTCCCGGGTGGTAGGGGGATGACAGGAGAAGGGAAGCGGGTGGTGAGAAAGGTACAGAGGGCAGGGTTTGGGGGCTGGGAAGGAAAGGGAAAAGATTAGGGTTTGGGGATGATGAAAGGGCTTTCTACGGGTAAGGATGGCAAAGGGTGGCAGTGACGGAAAGTCAGGCAACCTGTCCTGTCCGTCTTTTTGTATCGTGAATTGGAAAGACTGCAAGGGGGAGGGGAGTTGCTTGCGCCCTAAAGGAGGAGTTATTCAGATTCATTGCAGTGGGGGGCGGCGGCTGCAAAACGCACCATTCTTCTTGTTTTGGCTCTGCAAAGCAGCCTTTTCAAGGGTTGGCTTGGGTGACAAAATGTCTTGTGTAGGCGTGGGTTTGTCTCCCTCTCGCTCTCTCTCCCTAAGATGTGTCCGGCATAGGCCAGGGTGCCACTCGAGGCCCAAACCAATTCTGGTTATCGCTTCTCGGCCTTTTGGCTAAGATCAAGTGTAGTATCGTTCGAAAAGGTGGTTTAAGGCTCCGGCCACCTTAGTACAATGATGCAATGCACACTGGAAGGTTGCGCTTGTTAGTACTTTGGGAGGATAGTATATCCATCTAGAGGAAACCATGGCCCTACCAGGATCGAGGCTATTAGACTGAGTAAGTGTGGGGGCTATGGTGCAATGTGCCCCAGGATTGACGACCCTGGAGTGAGTCTGAGCTTGCTGGCTTGGGACCCCGGCGAGCCTTGGGCTCTGTAGCACACCGTACCTTGCCCTTTCATACTTTCTGAGCATATTGCTCTATCCCGGCCTTCTGGCTAGGAAGGGAAATTTTTATAATCATGGTCGGAGGTCCGTTCAGCTTTGGGCTGAGAAACCAACACCCGGTTGGAGGTCCGGGTCAGCTTTGGCTGAGAAACCAACACCCGGTTGGAGGTCCGGGTCAGCTTCGGCTGAGAAACCAACACCCGGTAGGAGGTCCGGGTCAGCTTCGGCTGAGAAACCAACACCCGGTTGGAGGTCCGGGTCAGCTTCGGCTGAGAAACCAACACCCGGTTGGAGGTCCGGTTAGCCTTGGGCTGAGAAACCAACACCGGTTGACGGTCCGGGCAGTTTCGGCTGCGAAACCAACAACTAGTAGCTCTCTACTCCACTTGGGTAAGATGCCTGGGTGGACGCTGGGAGCAACGACAAGGCTCAACCAGGCTTCGGCTTGGGGGAGCACCGAAGATCCCTGACCCTTGCTGTGGCCTTCTGGCTCGGAGGGACGGGGTTGATTTTTGGGGACTCTCTCCTCACGGTGGGGTCCACACGAATCCTAGCCTTTGCACTGTTTTTGGTGTGACTTCGGTCATGCATTTTTTGTGGTGCTTTGGAAAGCTTCATTAAATCAAAAATCTGTTCTTATCAGTTTAATATCTGATACGTCCCCTATCTGGGGACCATATATTAAATGGATTTTTAGAACAGGGAGATGGAAAAAGAGCTTGCTCTGTCCACTCCACGCATTGACCTGGTATTGCAGTACCTCCAGGAACGGTGCACCCCTTCTTAACCCAGTTTCCAAAAGCAGAACTCAATTCACCTGATTCATATTAGCCCGATTTAATGAATTGGAAGAAAGCATACGTCTTCATATGCACCTCAATTTGGCCCATTCACTTTTCACACTTCCTCCTTTTGTTTTTTATCTTTCACACTTTTGACTTTCTTTATTCATCCAAATAGCAAACTCATCACCACTCAACCTGACCAACTCGGCTATGTCCCCGTGCTGCAGTTCTCTGTCTTATCTAGATCATTTGCAATTGAATGGAATAGATCCCTTTTGGACAAAGTGGATTCACCTGCTGCTGCAGTGACCACAGGTGTGATAACATCTAGAATTGGCATCTGGTGCGATCTCTCCGCTTCCACTCCAAAGAAAGTTACCTGTTTATTCCTATCATGCATTGGTTTTTGGGGTTTTCTTTGAGTAATGATGATCTCTTTAGTAGTCTGTTGGCGCCCTCTCCTGGAGGAATAGTTTGCTTGCTCTTGGACATTCTAAAAGAGAGGTCATGATAGACATTGAGCTTCTGAGCTCAATTGGGGACAGTCATGGGTGATGAATGTTTGCAACCTACTGCGAAGCCTCATACCGCAATATAAGGAACGTCAAATACTAAGAAAGGGCGGCCTATGAAAGAATTACTACTTTCAATAAGTACACTTAAACGGCTAATTGGGAATAGAAAAACTGTAAAAAGCCCTCTGAGAAAGCCCCCCTCTAACCTTTGATAGTAAGCTTTTCTGTAGTCTGCCTGTTGATGTATTTTCCGTTTGAACTGTGCACAACATGAAGAGACGGAACACTGGCGGCTTGTCACAATGCCCCCCGATGACATCACAATAGCGCTGCTGCCTAGAAAACAAGCTGCGCAGAAGAAGTTGTTCTTTGGGTGGGAGGGTGGGCTAGTGGAAGGAGGGGGCAATCTCTTTTTTTCCCGGGTGGTAGGGGGATGACAGGAGAAGGGAAGCGGGTGGTGAGAAAGGTACAGAGGGCAGGGTTTGGGGGCTGGGAAGGAAAGGGAAAAGATTAGGGTTTGGGGATGATGAAAGGGCTTTCTACGGGTAAGGATGGCAAAGGGTGGCAGTGACGGAAAGTCAGGCAACCTGTCCTGTCCGTCTTTTTGTATCGTGAATTGGAAAGACTGCAAGGGGGAGGGGAGTTGCTTGCGCCCTAAAGGAGGAGTTATTCAGATTCATTGCAGTGGGGGGCGGCGGCTGCAAAACGCACCATTCTTCTTGTTTTGGCTCTGCAAAGCAGCCTTTTCAAGGGTTGGCTTGGGTGACAAAATGTCTTGTGTAGGCGTGGGTTTGTCTCCCTCTCGCTCTCTCTCCCTAAGATGTGTCCGGCATAGGCCAGGGTGCCACTCGAGGCCCAAACCAATTCTGGTTATCGCTTCTCGGCCTTTTGGCTAAGATCAAGTGTAGTATCTGTTCTTATCAGTTTAATATCTGATACGTCCCCTATCTGGGGACCATATATTAAATGGATTTTTAGAACAGGGAGATGGAAAAAGAGCTTGCTCTGTCCACTCCACGCATTGACCTGGTATTGCAGTACCTCCAGGAACGGTGCACCCCTTCTTAACCCAGTTTCCAAAAGCAGAACTCAATTCACCTGATTCATATTAGCCCGATTTAATGAATTGGAAGAAAGCATACGTCTTCATATGCACCTCAATTTGGCCCATTCACTTTTCACACTTCCTCCTTTTGTTTTTTATCTTTCACACTTTTGACTTTCTTTATTCATCCAAATAGCAAACTCATCACCACTCAACCTGACCAACTCGGCTATGTCCCCGTGCTGCAGTTCTCTGTCTTATCTAGATCATTTGCAATTGAATGGAATAGATCCCTTTTGGACAAAGTGGATTCACCTGCTGCTGCAGTGACCACAGGTGTGATAACATCTAGAATTGGCATCTGGTGCGATCTCTCCGCTTCCACTCCAAAGAAAGTTACCTGTTTATTCCTATCATGCATTGGTTTTTGGGGTTTTCTTTGAGTAATGATGATCTCTTTAGTAGTCTGTTGGCGCCCTCTCCTGGAGGAATAGTTTGCTTGCTCTTGGACATTCTAAAAGAGAGGTCATGATAGACATTGAGCTTCTGAGCTCAATTGGGGACAGTCATGGGTGATGAATGTTTGCAACCTACTGCGAAGCCTCATACCGCAATATAAGGAACGTCAAATACTAAGAAAGGGCGGCCTATGAAAGAATTACTACTTTCAATAAGTACACTTAAACGGCTAATTGGGAATAGAAAAACTGTAAAAAGCCCTCTGAGAAAGCCCCCCTCTAACCTTTGATAGTAAGCTTTTCTGTAGTCTGCCTGTTGATGTATTTTCCGTTTGAACTGTGCACAACATGAAGAGACGGAACACTGGCGGCTTGTCACAATGCCCCCCGATGACATCACAATAGCGCTGCTGCCTAGAAAACAAGCTGCGCAGAAGAAGTTGTTCTTTGGGTGGGAGGGTGGGCTAGTGGAAGGAGGGGGCAATCTCTTTTTTTCCCGGGTGGTAGGGGGATGACAGGAGAAGGGAAGCGGGTGGTGAGAAAGGTACAGAGGGCAGGGTTTGGGGGCTGGGAAGGAAAGGGAAAAGATTAGGGTTTGGGGATGATGAAAGGGCTTTCTACGGGTAAGGATGGCAAAGGGTGGCAGTGACGGAAAGTCAGGCAACCTGTCCTGTCCGTCTTTTTGTATCGTGAATTGGAAAGACTGCAAGGGGGAGGGGAGTTGCTTGCGCCCTAAAGGAGGAGTTATTCAGATTCATTGCAGTGGGCGGCGGCTGCAAAACGCACCATTCTTCTTGTTTTGGCTCTGCAAAGCAGCCTTTTCAAGGGTTGGCTTGGGTGACAAAATGTCTTGTGTAGGCGTGGGTTTGTCTCCCTCTCGCTCTCTCTCCCTAAGATGTGTCCGGCATAGGCCAGGGTGCCACTCGAGGCCCAAACCAATTCTGGTTATCGCTTCTCGGCCTTTTGGCTAAGATCAAGTGTAGTATCTGTTCTTATCAGTTTAATATCTGATACGTCCCCTATCTGGGGACCATATATTAAATGGATTTTTAGAACAGGGAGATGGAAAAAGAGCTTGCTCTGTCCACTCCACGCATTGACCTGGTATTGCAGTACCTCCAGGAACGGTGCACCCCTTCTTAACCCAGTTTCCAAAAGCAGAACTCAATTCACCTGATTCATATTAGCCCGATTTAATGAATTGGAAGAAAGCATACGTCTTCATATGCACCTCAATTTGGCCCATTCACTTTTCACACTTCCTCCTTTTGTTTTTTATCTTTCACACTTTTGACTTTCTTTATTCATCCAAATAGCAAACTCATCACCACTCAACCTGACCAACTCGGCTATGTCCCCGTGCTGCAGTTCTCTGTCTTATCTAGATCATTTGCAATTGAATGGAATAGATCCCTTTTGGACAAAGTGGATTCACCTGCTGCTGCAGTGACCACAGGTGTGATAACATCTAGAATTGGCATCTGGTGCGATCTCTCCGCTTCCACTCCAAAGAAAGTTACCTGTTTATTCCTATCATGCATTGGTTTTTGGGGTTTTCTTTGAGTAATGATGATCTCTTTAGTAGTCTGTTGGCGCCCTCTCCTGGAGGAATAGTTTGCTTGCTCTTGGACATTCTAAAAGAGAGGTCATGATAGACATTGAGCTTCTGAGCTCAATTGGGGACAGTCATGGGTGATGAATGTTTGCAACCTACTGCGAAGCCTCATACCGCAATATAAGGAACGTCAAATACTAAGAAAGGGCGGCCTATGAAAGAATTACTACTTTCAATAAGTACACTTAAACGGCTAATTGGGAATAGAAAAACTGTAAAAAGCCCTCTGAGAAAGCCCCCCTCTAACCTTTGATAGTAAGCTTTTCTGTAGTCTGCCTGTTGATGTATTTTCCGTTTGAACTGTGCACAACATGAAGAGACGGAACACTGGCGGCTTGTCACAATGCCCCCCGATGACATCACAATAGCGCTGCTGCCTAGAAAACAAGCTGCGCAGAAGAAGTTGTTCTTTGGGTGGGAGGGTGGGCTAGTGGAAGGAGGGGGCAATCTCTTTTTTTCCCGGGTGGTAGGGGGATGACAGGAGAAGGGAAGCGGGTGGTGAGAAAGGTACAGAGGGCAGGGTTTGGGGGCTGGGAAGGAAAGGGAAAAGATTAGGGTTTGGGGATGATGAAAGGGCTTTCTACGGGTAAGGATGGCAAAGGGTGGCAGTGACGGAAAGTCAGGCAACCTGTCCTGTCCGTCTTTTTGTATCGTGAATTGGAAAGACTGCAAGGGGGAGGGGAGTTGCTTGCGCCCTAAAGGAGGAGTTATTCAGATTCATTGCAGTGGGCGGCGGCTGCAAAACGCACCATTCTTCTTGTTTTGGCTCTGCAAAGCAGCCTTTTCAAGGGTTGGCTTGGGTGACAAAATGTCTTGTGTAGGCGTGGGTTTGTCTCCCTCTCGCTCTCTCTCCCTAAGATGTGTCCGGCATAGGCCAGGGTGCCACTCGAGGCCCAAACCAATTCTGGTTATCGCTTCTCGGCCTTTTGGCTAAGATCAAGTGTAGTATCTGTTCTTATCAGTTTAATATCTGATACGTCCCCTATCTGGGGACCATATATTAAATGGATTTTTAGAACAGGGAGATGGAAAAAGAGCTTGCTCTGTCCACTCCACGCATTGACCTGGTATTGCAGTACCTCCAGGAACGGTGCACCCCTTCTTAACCCAGTTTCCAAAAGCAGAACTCAATTCACCTGATTCATATTAGCCCGATTTAATGAATTGGAAGAAAGCATACGTCTTCATATGCACCTCAATTTGGCCCATTCACTTTTCACACTTCCTCCTTTTGTTTTTTATCTTTCACACTTTTGACTTTCTTTATTCATCCAAATAGCAAACTCATCACCACTCAACCTGACCAACTCGGCTATGTCCCCGTGCTGCAGTTCTCTGTCTTATCTAGATCATTTGCAATTGAATGGAATAGATCCCTTTTGGACAAAGTGGATTCACCTGCTGCTGCAGTGACCACAGGTGTGATAACATCTAGAATTGGCATCTGGTGCGATCTCTCCGCTTCCACTCCAAAGAAAGTTACCTGTTTATTCCTATCATGCATTGGTTTTTGGGGTTTTCTTTGAGTAATGATGATCTCTTTAGTAGTCTGTTGGCGCCCTCTCCTGGAGGAATAGTTTGCTTGCTCTTGGACATTCTAAAAGAGAGGTCATGATAGACATTGAGCTTCTGAGCTCAATTGGGGACAGTCATGGGTGATGAATGTTTGCAACCTACTGCGAAGCCTCATACCGCAATATAAGGAACGTCAAATACTAAGAAAGGGCGGCCTATGAAAGAATTACTACTTTCAATAAGTACACTTAAACGGCTAATTGGGAATAGAAAAACTGTAAAAAGCCCTCTGAGAAAGCCCCCCTCTAACCTTTGATAGTAAGCTTTTCTGTAGTCTGCCTGTTGATGTATTTTCCGTTTGAACTGTGCACAACATGAAGAGACGGAACACTGGCGGCTTGTCACAATGCCCCCCGATGACATCACAATAGCGCTGCTGCCTAGAAAACAAGCTGCGCAGAAGAAGTTGTTCTTTGGGTGGGAGGGTGGGCTAGTGGAAGGAGGGGGCAATCTCTTTTTTTCCCGGGTGGTAGGGGGATGACAGGAGAAGGGAAGCGGGTGGTGAGAAAGGTACAGAGGGCAGGGTTTGGGGGCTGGGAAGGAAAGGGAAAAGATTAGGGTTTGGGGATGATGAAAGGGCTTTCTACGGGTAAGGATGGCAAAGGGTGGCAGTGACGGAAAGTCAGGCAACCTGTCCTGTCCGTCTTTTTGTATCGTGAATTGGAAAGACTGCAAGGGGGAGGGGAGTTGCTTGCGCCCTAAAGGAGGAGTTATTCAGATTCATTGCAGTGGGGGGCGGCGGCTGCAAAACGCACCATTCTTCTTGTTTTGGCTCTGCAAAGCAGCCTTTTCAAGGGTTGGCTTGGGTGACAAAATGTCTTGTGTAGGCGTGGGTTTGTCTCCCTCTCGCTCTCTCTCCCTAAGATGTGTCCGGCATAGGCCAGGGTGCCACTCGAGGCCCAAACCAATTCTGGTTATCGCTTCTCGGCCTTTTGGCTAAGATCAAGTGTAGTATCTGTTCTTATCAGTTTAATATCTGATACGTCCCCTATCTGGGGACCATATATTAAATGGATTTTTAGAACAGGGAGATGGAAAAAGAGCTTGCTCTGTCCACTCCACGCATTGACCTGGTATTGCAGTACCTCCAGGAACGGTGCACCCCTTCTTAACCCAGTTTCCAAAAGCAGAACTCAATTCACCTGATTCATATTAGCCCGATTTAATGAATTGGAAGAAAGCATACGTCTTCATATGCACCTCAATTTGGCCCATTCACTTTTCACACTTCCTCCTTTTGTTTTTTATCTTTCACACTTTTGACTTTCTTTATTCATCCAAATAGCAAACTCATCACCACTCAACCTGACCAACTCGGCTATGTCCCCGTGCTGCAGTTCTCTGTCTTATCTAGATCATTTGCAATTGAATGGAATAGATCCCTTTTGGACAAAGTGGATTCACCTGCTGCTGCAGTGACCACAGGTGTGATAACATCTAGAATTGGCATCTGGTGCGATCTCTCCGCTTCCACTCCAAAGAAAGTTACCTGTTTATTCCTATCATGCATTGGTTTTTGGGGTTTTCTTTGAGTAATGATGATCTCTTTAGTAGTCTGTTGGCGCCCTCTCCTGGAGGAATAGTTTGCTTGCTCTTGGACATTCTAAAAGAGAGGTCATGATAGACATTGAGCTTCTGAGCTCAATTGGGGACAGTCATGGGTGATGAATGTTTGCAACCTACTGCGAAGCCTCATACCGCAATATAAGGAACGTCAAATACTAAGAAAGGGCGGCCTATGAAAGAATTACTACTTTCAATAAGTACACTTAAACGGCTAATTGGGAATAGAAAAACTGTAAAAAGCCCTCTGAGAAAGCCCCCCTCTAACCTTTGATAGTAAGCTTTTCTGTAGTCTGCCTGTTGATGTATTTTCCGTTTGAACTGTGCACAACATGAAGAGACGGAACACTGGCGGCTTGTCACAATGCCCCCCGATGACATCACAATAGCGCTGCTGCCTAGAAAACAAGCTGCGCAGAAGAAGTTGTTCTTTGGGTGGGAGGGTGGGCTAGTGGAAGGAGGGGGCAATCTCTTTTTTTCCCGGGTGGTAGGGGGATGACAGGAGAAGGGAAGCGGGTGGTGAGAAAGGTACAGAGGGCAGGGTTTGGGGGCTGGGAAGGAAAGGGAAAAGATTAGGGTTTGGGGATGATGAAAGGGCTTTCTACGGGTAAGGATGGCAAAGGGTGGCAGTGACGGAAAGTCAGGCAACCTGTCCTGTCCGTCTTTTTGTATCGTGAATTGGAAAGACTGCAAGGGGGAGGGGAGTTGCTTGCGCCCTAAAGGAGGAGTTATTCAGATTCATTGCAGTGGGCGGCGGCTGCAAAACGCACCATTCTTCTTGTTTTGGCTCTGCAAAGCAGCCTTTTCAAGGGTTGGCTTGGGTGACAAAATGTCTTGTGTAGGCGTGGGTTTGTCTCCCTCTCGCTCTCTCTCCCTAAGATGTGTCCGGCATAGGCCAGGGTGCCACTCGAGGCCCAAACCAATTCTGGTTATCGCTTCTCGGCCTTTTGGCTAAGATCAAGTGTAGTATCTGTTCTTATCAGTTTAATATCTGATACGTCCCCTATCTGGGGACCATATATTAAATGGATTTTTAGAACAGGGAGATGGAAAAAGAGCTTGCTCTGTCCACTCCACGCATTGACCTGGTATTGCAGTACCTCCAGGAACGGTGCACCCCTTCTTAACCCAGTTTCCAAAAGCAGAACTCAATTCACCTGATTCATATTAGCCCGATTTAATGAATTGGAAGAAAGCATACGTCTTCATATGCACCTCAATTTGGCCCATTCACTTTTCACACTTCCTCCTTTTGTTTTTTATCTTTCACACTTTTGACTTTCTTTATTCATCCAAATAGCAAACTCATCACCACTCAACCTGACCAACTCGGCTATGTCCCCGTGCTGCAGTTCTCTGTCTTATCTAGATCATTTGCAATTGAATGGAATAGATCCCTTTTGGACAAAGTGGATTCACCTGCTGCTGCAGTGACCACAGGTGTGATAACATCTAGAATTGGCATCTGGTGCGATCTCTCCGCTTCCACTCCAAAGAAAGTTACCTGTTTATTCCTATCATGCATTGGTTTTTGGGGTTTTCTTTGAGTAATGATGATCTCTTTAGTAGTCTGTTGGCGCCCTCTCCTGGAGGAATAGTTTGCTTGCTCTTGGACATTCTAAAAGAGAGGTCATGATAGACATTGAGCTTCTGAGCTCAATTGGGGACAGTCATGGGTGATGAATGTTTGCAACCTACTGCGAAGCCTCATACCGCAATATAAGGAACGTCAAATACTAAGAAAGGGCGGCCTATGAAAGAATTACTACTTTCAATAAGTACACTTAAACGGCTAATTGGGAATAGAAAAACTGTAAAAAGCCCTCTGAGAAAGCCCCCCTCTAACCTTTGATAGTAAGCTTTTCTGTAGTCTGCCTGTTGATGTATTTTCCGTTTGAACTGTGCACAACATGAAGAGACGGAACACTGGCGGCTTGTCACAATGCCCCCCGATGACATCACAATAGCGCTGCTGCCTAGAAAACAAGCTGCGCAGAAGAAGTTGTTCTTTGGGTGGGAGGGTGGGCTAGTGGAAGGAGGGGGCAATCTCTTTTTTTCCCGGGTGGTAGGGGGATGACAGGAGAAGGGAAGCGGGTGGTGAGAAAGGTACAGAGGGCAGGGTTTGGGGGCTGGGAAGGAAAGGGAAAAGATTAGGGTTTGGGGATGATGAAAGGGCTTTCTACGGGTAAGGATGGCAAAGGGTGGCAGTGACGGAAAGTCAGGCAACCTGTCCTGTCCGTCTTTTTGTATCGTGAATTGGAAAGACTGCAAGGGGGAGGGGAGTTGCTTGCGCCCTAAAGGAGGAGTTATTCAGATTCATTGCAGTGGGCGGCGGCTGCAAAACGCACCATTCTTCTTGTTTTGGCTCTGCAAAGCAGCCTTTTCAAGGGTTGGCTTGGGTGACAAAATGTCTTGTGTAGGCGTGGGTTTGTCTCCCTCTCGCTCTCTCTCCCTAAGATGTGTCCGGCATAGGCCAGGGTGCCACTCGAGGCCCAAACCAATTCTGGTTATCGCTTCTCGGCCTTTTGGCTAAGATCAAGTGTAGTATCTGTTCTTATCAGTTTAATATCTGATACGTCCCCTATCTGGGGACCATATATTAAATGGATTTTTAGAACAGGGAGATGGAAAAAGAGCTTGCTCTGTCCACTCCACGCATTGACCTGGTATTGCAGTACCTCCAGGAACGGTGCACCCCTTCTTAACCCAGTTTCCAAAAGCAGAACTCAATTCACCTGATTCATATTAGCCCGATTTAATGAATTGGAAGAAAGCATACGTCTTCATATGCACCTCAATTTGGCCCATTCACTTTTCACACTTCCTCCTTTTGTTTTTTATCTTTCACACTTTTGACTTTCTTTATTCATCCAAATAGCAAACTCATCACCACTCAACCTGACCAACTCGGCTATGTCCCCGTGCTGCAGTTCTCTGTCTTATCTAGATCATTTGCAATTGAATGGAATAGATCCCTTTTGGACAAAGTGGATTCACCTGCTGCTGCAGTGACCACAGGTGTGATAACATCTAGAATTGGCATCTGGTGCGATCTCTCCGCTTCCACTCCAAAGAAAGTTACCTGTTTATTCCTATCATGCATTGGTTTTTGGGGTTTTCTTTGAGTAATGATGATCTCTTTAGTAGTCTGTTGGCGCCCTCTCCTGGAGGAATAGTTTGCTTGCTCTTGGACATTCTAAAAGAGAGGTCATGATAGACATTGAGCTTCTGAGCTCAATTGGGGACAGTCATGGGTGATGAATGTTTGCAACCTACTGCGAAGCCTCATACCGCAATATAAGGAACGTCAAATACTAAGAAAGGGCGGCCTATGAAAGAATTACTACTTTCAATAAGTACACTTAAACGGCTAATTGGGAATAGAAAAACTGTAAAAAGCCCTCTGAGAAAGCCCCCCTCTAACCTTTGATAGTAAGCTTTTCTGTAGTCTGCCTGTTGATGTATTTTCCGTTTGAACTGTGCACAACATGAAGAGACGGAACACTGGCGGCTTGTCACAATGCCCCCCGATGACATCACAATAGCGCTGCTGCCTAGAAAACAAGCTGCGCAGAAGACGTTGTTCTTTGGGTGGGAGGGTGGGCTAGTGGAAGGAGGGGGCAATCTCTTTTTTTCCCGGGTGGTAGGGGGATGACAGGAGAAGGGAAGCGGGTGGTGAGAAAGGTACAGAGGGCAGGGTTTGGGGGCTGGGAAGGAAAGGGAAAAGATTAGGGTTTGGGGATGATGAAAGGGCTTTCTACGGGTAAGGATGGCAAAGGGTGGCAGTGACGGAAAGTCAGGCAACCTGTCCTGTCCGTCTTTTTGTATCGTGAATTGGAAAGACTGCAAGGGGGAGGGGAGTTGCTTGCGCCCTAAAGGAGGAGTTATTCAGATTCATTGCAGTGGGCGGCGGCTGCAAAACGCACCATTCTTCTTGTTTTGGCTCTGCAAAGCAGCCTTTTCAAGGGTTGGCTTGGGTGACAAAATGTCTTGTGTAGGCGTGGGTTTGTCTCCCTCTCGCTCTCTCTCCCTAAGATGTGTCCGGCATAGGCCAGGGTGCCACTCGAGGCCCAAACCAATTCTGGTTATCGCTTCTCGGCCTTTTGGCTAAGATCAAGTGTAGTATCTGTTCTTATCAGTTTAATATCTGATACGTCCCCTATCTGGGGACCATATATTAAATGGATTTTTAGAACAGGGAGATGGAAAAAGAGCTTGCTCTGTCCACTCCACGCATTGACCTGGTATTGCAGTACCTCCAGGAACGGTGCACCCCTTCTTAACCCAGTTTCCAAAAGCAGAACTCAATTCACCTGATTCATATTAGCCCGATTTAATGAATTGGAAGAAAGCATACGTCTTCATATGCACCTCAATTTGGCCCATTCACTTTTCACACTTCCTCCTTTTGTTTTTTATCTTTCACACTTTTGACTTTCTTTATTCATCCAAATAGCAAACTCATCACCACTCAACCTGACCAACTCGGCTATGTCCCCGTGCTGCAGTTCTCTGTCTTATCTAGATCATTTGCAATTGAATGGAATAGATCCCTTTTGGACAAAGTGGATTCACCTGCTGCTGCAGTGACCACAGGTGTGATAACATCTAGAATTGGCATCTGGTGCGATCTCTCCGCTTCCACTCCAAAGAAAGTTACCTGTTTATTCCTATCATGCATTGGTTTTTGGGGTTTTCTTTGAGTAATGATGATCTCTTTAGTAGTCTGTTGGCGCCCTCTCCTGGAGGAATAGTTTGCTTGCTCTTGGACATTCTAAAAGAGAGGTCATGATAGACATTGAGCTTCTGAGCTCAATTGGGGACAGTCATGGGTGATGAATGTTTGCAACCTACTGCGAAGCCTCATACCGCAATATAAGGAACGTCAAATACTAAGAAAGGGCGGCCTATGAAAGAATTACTACTTTCAATAAGTACACTTAAACGGCTAATTGGGAATAGAAAAACTGTAAAAAGCCCTCTGAGAAAGCCCCCCTCTAACCTTTGATAGTAAGCTTTTCTGTAGTCTGCCTGTTGATGTATTTTCCGTTTGAACTGTGCACAACATGAAGAGACGGAACACTGGCGGCTTGTCACAATGCCCCCCGATGACATCACAATAGCGCTGCTGCCTAGAAAACAAGCTGCGCAGAAGAAGTTGTTCTTTGGGTGGGAGGGTGGGCTAGTGGAAGGAGGGGGCAATCTCTTTTTTTCCCGGGTGGTAGGGGGATGACAGGAGAAGGGAAGCGGGTGGTGAGAAAGGTACAGAGGGCAGGGTTTGGGGGCTGGGAAGGAAAGGGAAAAGATTAGGGTTTGGGGATGATGAAAGGGCTTTCTACGGGTAAGGATGGCAAAGGGTGGCAGTGACGGAAAGTCAGGCAACCTGTCCTGTCCGTCTTTTTGTATCGTGAATTGGAAAGACTGCAAGGGGGAGGGGAGTTGCTTGCGCCCTAAAGGAGGAGTTATTCAGATTCATTGCAGTGGGCGGCGGCTGCAAAACGCACCATTCTTCTTGTTTTGGCTCTGCAAAGCAGCCTTTTCAAGGGTTGGCTTGGGTGACAAAATGTCTTGTGTAGGCGTGGGTTTGTCTCCCTCTCGCTCTCTCTCCCTAAGATGTGTCCGGCATAGGCCAGGGTGCCACTCGAGGCCCAAACCAATTCTGGTTATCGCTTCTCGGCCTTTTGGCTAAGATCAAGTGTAGTATCTGTTCTTATCAGTTTAATATCTGATACGTCCCCTATCTGGGGACCATATATTAAATGGATTTTTAGAACAGGGAGATGGAAAAAGAGCTTGCTCTGTCCACTCCACGCATTGACCTGGTATTGCAGTACCTCCAGGAACGGTGCACCCCTTCTTAACCCAGTTTCCAAAAGCAGAACTCAATTCACCTGATTCATATTAGCCCGATTTAATGAATTGGAAGAAAGCATACGTCTTCATATGCACCTCAATTTGGCCCATTCACTTTTCACACTTCCTCCTTTTGTTTTTTATCTTTCACACTTTTGACTTTCTTTATTCATCCAAATAGCAAACTCATCACCACTCAACCTGACCAACTCGGCTATGTCCCCGTGCTGCAGTTCTCTGTCTTATCTAGATCATTTGCAATTGAATGGAATAGATCCCTTTTGGACAAAGTGGATTCACCTGCTGCTGCAGTGACCACAGGTGTGATAACATCTAGAATTGGCATCTGGTGCGATCTCTCCGCTTCCACTCCAAAGAAAGTTACCTGTTTATTCCTATCATGCATTGGTTTTTGGGGTTTTCTTTGAGTAATGATGATCTCTTTAGTAGTCTGTTGGCGCCCTCTCCTGGAGGAATAGTTTGCTTGCTCTTGGACATTCTAAAAGAGAGGTCATGATAGACATTGAGCTTCTGAGCTCAATTGGGGACAGTCATGGGTGATGAATGTTTGCAACCTACTGCGAAGCCTCATACCGCAATATAAGGAACGTCAAATACTAAGAAAGGGCGGCCTATGAAAGAATTACTACTTTCAATAAGTACACTTAAACGGCTAATTGGGAATAGAAAAACTGTAAAAAGCCCTCTGAGAAAGCCCCCCTCTAACCTTTGATAGTAAGCTTTTCTGTAGTCTGCCTGTTGATGTATTTTCCGTTTGAACTGTGCACAACATGAAGAGACGGAACACTGGCGGCTTGTCACAATGCCCCCCGATGACATCACAATAGCGCTGCTGCCTAGAAAACAAGCTGCGCAGAAGAAGTTGTTCTTTGGGTGGGAGGGTGGGCTAGTGGAAGGAGGGGGCAATCTCTTTTTTTCCCGGGTGGTAGGGGGATGACAGGAGAAGGGAAGCGGGTGGTGAGAAAGGTACAGAGGGCAGGGTTTGGGGGCTGGGAAGGAAAGGGAAAAGATTAGGGTTTGGGGATGATGAAAGGGCTTTCTACGGGTAAGGATGGCAAAGGGTGGCAGTGACGGAAAGTCAGGCAACCTGTCCTGTCCGTCTTTTTGTATCGTGAATTGGAAAGACTGCAAGGGGGAGGGGAGTTGCTTGCGCCCTAAAGGAGGAGTTATTCAGATTCATTGCAGTGGGCGGCGGCTGCAAAACGCACCATTCTTCTTGTTTTGGCTCTGCAAAGCAGCCTTTTCAAGGGTTGGCTTGGGTGACAAAATGTCTTGTGTAGGCGTGGGTTTGTCTCCCTCTCGCTCTCTCTCCCTAAGATGTGTCCGGCATAGGCCAGGGTGCCACTCGAGGCCCAAACCAATTCTGGTTATCGCTTCTCGGCCTTTTGGCTAAGATCAAGTGTAGTATCTGTTCTTATCAGTTTAATATCTGATACGTCCCCTATCTGGGGACCATATATTAAATGGATTTTTAGAACAGGGAGATGGAAAAAGAGCTTGCTCTGTCCACTCCACGCATTGACCTGGTATTGCAGTACCTCCAGGAACGGTGCACCCCTTCTTAACCCAGTTTCCAAAAGCAGAACTCAATTCACCTGATTCATATTAGCCCGATTTAATGAATTGGAAGAAAGCATACGTCTTCATATGCACCTCAATTTGGCCCATTCACTTTTCACACTTCCTCCTTTTGTTTTTTATCTTTCACACTTTTGACTTTCTTTATTCATCCAAATAGCAAACTCATCACCACTCAACCTGACCAACTCGGCTATGTCCCCGTGCTGCAGTTCTCTGTCTTATCTAGATCATTTGCAATTGAATGGAATAGATCCCTTTTGGACAAAGTGGATTCACCTGCTGCTGCAGTGACCACAGGTGTGATAACATCTAGAATTGGCATCTGGTGCGATCTCTCCGCTTCCACTCCAAAGAAAGTTACCTGTTTATTCCTATCATGCATTGGTTTTTGGGGTTTTCTTTGAGTAATGATGATCTCTTTAGTAGTCTGTTGGCGCCCTCTCCTGGAGGAATAGTTTGCTTGCTCTTGGACATTCTAAAAGAGAGGTCATGATAGACATTGAGCTTCTGAGCTCAATTGGGGACAGTCATGGGTGATGAATGTTTGCAACCTACTGCGAAGCCTCATACCGCAATATAAGGAACGTCAAATACTAAGAAAGGGCGGCCTATGAAAGAATTACTACTTTCAATAAGTACACTTAAACGGCTAATTGGGAATAGAAAAACTGTAAAAAGCCCTCTGAGAAAGCCCCCCTCTAACCTTTGATAGTAAGCTTTTCTGTAGTCTGCCTGTTGATGTATTTTCCGTTTGAACTGTGCACAACATGAAGAGACGGAACACTGGCGGCTTGTCACAATGCCCCCCGATGACATCACAATAGCGCTGCTGCCTAGAAAACAAGCTGCGCAGAAGAAGTTGTTCTTTGGGTGGGAGGGTGGGCTAGTGGAAGGAGGGGGCAATCTCTTTTTTTCCCGGGTGGTAGGGGGATGACAGGAGAAGGGAAGCGGGTGGTGAGAAAGGTACAGAGGGCAGGGTTTGGGGGCTGGGAAGGAAAGGGAAAAGATTAGGGTTTGGGGATGATGAAAGGGCTTTCTACGGGTAAGGATGGCAAAGGGTGGCAGTGACGGAAAGTCAGGCAACCTGTCCTGTCCGTCTTTTTGTATCGTGAATTGGAAAGACTGCAAGGGGGAGGGGAGTTGCTTGCGCCCTAAAGGAGGAGTTATTCAGATTCATTGCAGTGGGCGGCGGCTGCAAAACGCACCATTCTTCTTGTTTTGGCTCTGCAAAGCAGCCTTTTCAAGGGTTGGCTTGGGTGACAAAATGTCTTGTGTAGGCGTGGGTTTGTCTCCCTCTCGCTCTCTCTCCCTAAGATGTGTCCGGCATAGGCCAGGGTGCCACTCGAGGCCCAAACCAATTCTGGTTATCGCTTCTCGGCCTTTTGGCTAAGATCAAGTGTAGTATCTGTTCTTATCAGTTTAATATCTGATACGTCCCCTATCTGGGGACCATATATTAAATGGATTTTTAGAACAGGGAGATGGAAAAAGAGCTTGCTCTGTCCACTCCACGCATTGACCTGGTATTGCAGTACCTCCAGGAACGGTGCACCCCTTCTTAACCCAGTTTCCAAAAGCAGAACTCAATTCACCTGATTCATATTAGCCCGATTTAATGAATTGGAAGAAAGCATACGTCTTCATATGCACCTCAATTTGGCCCATTCACTTTTCACACTTCCTCCTTTTGTTTTTTATCTTTCACACTTTTGACTTTCTTTATTCATCCAAATAGCAAACTCATCACCACTCAACCTGACCAACTCGGCTATGTCCCCGTGCTGCAGTTCTCTGTCTTATCTAGATCATTTGCAATTGAATGGAATAGATCCCTTTTGGACAAAGTGGATTCACCTGCTGCTGCAGTGACCACAGGTGTGATAACATCTAGAATTGGCATCTGGTGCGATCTCTCCGCTTCCACTCCAAAGAAAGTTACCTGTTTATTCCTATCATGCATTGGTTTTTGGGGTTTTCTTTGAGTAATGATGATCTCTTTAGTAGTCTGTTGGCGCCCTCTCCTGGAGGAATAGTTTGCTTGCTCTTGGACATTCTAAAAGAGAGGTCATGATAGACATTGAGCTTCTGAGCTCAATTGGGGACAGTCATGGGTGATGAATGTTTGCAACCTACTGCGAAGCCTCATACCGCAATATAAGGAACGTCAAATACTAAGAAAGGGCGGCCTATGAAAGAATTACTACTTTCAATAAGTACACTTAAACGGCTAATTGGGAATAGAAAAACTGTAAAAAGCCCTCTGAGAAAGCCCCCCTCTAACCTTTGATAGTAAGCTTTTCTGTAGTCTGCCTGTTGATGTATTTTCCGTTTGAACTGTGCACAACATGAAGAGACGGAACACTGGCGGCTTGTCACAATGCCCCCCGATGACATCACAATAGCGCTGCTGCCTAGAAAACAAGCTGCGCAGAAGAAGTTGTTCTTTGGGTGGGAGGGTGGGCTAGTGGAAGGAGGGGGCAATCTCTTTTTTTCCCGGGTGGTAGGGGGATGACAGGAGAAGGGAAGCGGGTGGTGAGAAAGGTACAGAGGGCAGGGTTTGGGGGCTGGGAAGGAAAGGGAAAAGATTAGGGTTTGGGGATGATGAAAGGGCTTTCTACGGGTAAGGATGGCAAAGGGTGGCAGTGACGGAAAGTCAGGCAACCTGTCCTGTCCGTCTTTTTGTATCGTGAATTGGAAAGACTGCAAGGGGGAGGGGAGTTGCTTGCGCCCTAAAGGAGGAGTTATTCAGATTCATTGCAGTGGGCGGCGGCTGCAAAACGCACCATTCTTCTTGTTTTGGCTCTGCAAAGCAGCCTTTTCAAGGGTTGGCTTGGGTGACAAAATGTCTTGTGTAGGCGTGGGTTTGTCTCCCTCTCGCTCTCTCTCCCTAAGATGTGTCCGGCATAGGCCAGGGTGCCACTCGAGGCCCAAACCAATTCTGGTTATCGCTTCTCGGCCTTTTGGCTAAGATCAAGTGTAGTATCTGTTCTTATCAGTTTAATATCTGATACGTCCCCTATCTGGGGACCATATATTAAATGGATTTTTAGAACAGGGAGATGGAAAAAGAGCTTGCTCTGTCCACTCCACGCATTGACCTGGTATTGCAGTACCTCCAGGAACGGTGCACCCCTTCTTAACCCAGTTTCCAAAAGCAGAACTCAATTCACCTGATTCATATTAGCCCGATTTAATGAATTGGAAGAAAGCATACGTCTTCATATGCACCTCAATTTGGCCCATTCACTTTTCACACTTCCTCCTTTTGTTTTTTATCTTTCACACTTTTGACTTTCTTTATTCATCCAAATAGCAAACTCATCACCACTCAACCTGACCAACTCGGCTATGTCCCCGTGCTGCAGTTCTCTGTCTTATCTAGATCATTTGCAATTGAATGGAATAGATCCCTTTTGGACAAAGTGGATTCACCTGCTGCTGCAGTGACCACAGGTGTGATAACATCTAGAATTGGCATCTGGTGCGATCTCTCCGCTTCCACTCCAAAGAAAGTTACCTGTTTATTCCTATCATGCATTGGTTTTTGGGGTTTTCTTTGAGTAATGATGATCTCTTTAGTAGTCTGTTGGCGCCCTCTCCTGGAGGAATAGTTTGCTTGCTCTTGGACATTCTAAAAGAGAGGTCATGATAGACATTGAGCTTCTGAGCTCAATTGGGGACAGTCATGGGTGATGAATGTTTGCAACCTACTGCGAAGCCTCATACCGCAATATAAGGAACGTCAAATACTAAGAAAGGGCGGCCTATGAAAGAATTACTACTTTCAATAAGTACACTTAAACGGCTAATTGGGAATAGAAAAACTGTAAAAAGCCCTCTGAGAAAGCCCCCCTCTAACCTTTGATAGTAAGCTTTTCTGTAGTCTGCCTGTTGATGTATTTTCCGTTTGAACTGTGCACAACATGAAGAGACGGAACACTGGCGGCTTGTCACAATGCCCCCCGATGACATCACAATAGCGCTGCTGCCTAGAAAACAAGCTGCGCAGAAGAAGTTGTTCTTTGGGTGGGAGGGTGGGCTAGTGGAAGGAGGGGGCAATCTCTTTTTTTCCCGGGTGGTAGGGGGATGACAGGAGAAGGGAAGCGGGTGGTGAGAAAGGTACAGAGGGCAGGGTTTGGGGGCTGGGAAGGAAAGGGAAAAGATTAGGGTTTGGGGATGATGAAAGGGCTTTCTACGGGTAAGGATGGCAAAGGGTGGCAGTGACGGAAAGTCAGGCAACCTGTCCTGTCCGTCTTTTTGTATCGTGAATTGGAAAGACTGCAAGGGGGAGGGGAGTTGCTTGCGCCCTAAAGGAGGAGTTATTCAGATTCATTGCAGTGGGCGGCGGCTGCAAAACGCACCATTCTTCTTGTTTTGGCTCTGCAAAGCAGCCTTTTCAAGGGTTGGCTTGGGTGACAAAATGTCTTGTGTAGGCGTGGGTTTGTCTCCCTCTCGCTCTCTCTCCCTAAGATGTGTCCGGCATAGGCCAGGGTGCCACTCGAGGCCCAAACCAATTCTGGTTATCGCTTCTCGGCCTTTTGGCTAAGATCAAGTGTAGTATCATTCGAAAAGGTGGTTTAAGGCTCCGGCCACCTTAGTACAATGATGCAATGCACACTGGAAGGTTGCGCTTGTTAGTACTTTGGGAGGATAGTATATCCATCTAGAGGAAACCATGGCCCTACCAGGATCGAGGCTATTAGACTGAGTAAGTGTGGGGGTTATGGTGCAATGTGCCCCAGGAATGGACACCCTGGAGGGAGTCTGAACTTGCTAGGTTGGGACCCTGGTAAGCCTCAGACTCTGTCGCACGCCGCGCCTTGCCTATTCATACTTTCCAAGCATATTGCCCTATCCCGGCCTTCTGGCTAAGAAGGGAAATTTTTATAATCCCGGTCGGAGGTCCGGTCAGCTTTGGGCTGAGAAACCAACACCCGGTTGGAGGTCCGGTTAGCCTTGGGCTGAGAAACCAACACCCGGTTGGAGGTCCGGTCAGCCTTGGGCTGAGAAACCAACACCCGGTTGGAGGTCCGGTCAGCCTTGGGCTGAGAAACCAACACCGGTTGACGGTCCGGGCAGTCTCGGCTGCGAAACCAACGACTAGTAGCTCCCTACTCCACTTGGGTAAGATGCCTCGGTGGACGCTGGGAGCAACAACAAGGCTCAACCAGGCTTCGGCTTGGGGGAGCACCGAAGATCCCTGACCCTCGCTGTGGCCTTCTGGCTCGGAGGGACGGGGTTGATTTTTGGGGATCCTCTTCTCACAGAGGGGTCCACACGAATCCTAGCCTTTGCACTGTTTTTGGTGTGACTTCGGTCATGCATTTTTGCGGTGCTTTGGAAAGCTTCATTAAATCAAAATCTGTTCTTATCAGTTTAATATCTGATACGTCCCCTATCTGGGGACCATATATTAAATGGATTTTTAGAACAGGGAGATGGAAAAAGAGCTTGCTCTGTCCACTCCACGCATTGACCTGGTATTGCAGTACCTCCAGGAACGGTGCACCCCTTCTTAACCCAGTTTCCAAAAGCAGAACTCAATTCACCTGATTCATATTAGCCCGATTTAATGAATTGGAAGAAAGCATACGTCTTCATATGCACCTCAATTTGGCCCATTCACTTTTCACACTTCCTCCTTTTGTTTTTTATCTTTCACACTTTTGACTTTCTTTATTCATCCAAATAGCAAACTCATCACCACTCAACCTGACCAACTCGGCTATGTCCCCGTGCTGCAGTTCTCTGTCTTATCTAGATCATTTGCAATTGAATGGAATAGATCCCTTTTGGACAAAGTGGATTCACCTGCTGCTGCAGTGACCACAGGTGTGATAACATCTAGAATTGGCATCTGGTGCGATCTCTCCGCTTCCACTCCAAAGAAAGTTACCTGTTTATTCCTATCATGCATTGGTTTTTGGGGTTTTCTTTGAGTAATGATGATCTCTTTAGTAGTCTGTTGGCGCCCTCTCCTGGAGGAATAGTTTGCTTGCTCTTGGACATTCTAAAAGAGAGGTCATGATAGACATTGAGCTTCTGAGCTCAATTGGGGACAGTCATGGGTGATGAATGTTTGCAACCTACTGCGAAGCCTCATACCGCAATATAAGGAACGTCAAATACTAAGAAAGGGCGGCCTATGAAAGAATTACTACTTTCAATAAGTACACTTAAACGGCTAATTGGGAATAGAAAAACTGTAAAAAGCCCTCTGAGAAAGCCCCCCTCTAACCTTTGATAGTAAGCTTTTCTGTAGTCTGCCTGTTGATGTATTTTCCGTTTGAACTGTGCACAACATGAAGAGACGGAACACTGGCGGCTTGTCACAATGCCCCCCGATGACATCACAATAGCGCTGCTGCCTAGAAAACAAGCTGCGCAGAAGAAGTTGTTCTTTGGGTGGGAGGGTGGGCTAGTGGAAGGAGGGGGCAATCTCTTTTTTTCCCGGGTGGTAGGGGGATGACAGGAGAAGGGAAGCGGGTGGTGAGAAAGGTACAGAGGGCAGGGTTTGGGGGCTGGGAAGGAAAGGGAAAAGATTAGGGTTTGGGGATGATGAAAGGGCTTTCTACGGGTAAGGATGGCAAAGGGTGGCAGTGACGGAAAGTCAGGCAACCTGTCCTGTCCGTCTTTTTGTATCGTGAATTGGAAAGACTGCAAGGGGGAGGGGAGTTGCTTGCGCCCTAAAGGAGGAGTTATTCAGATTCATTGCAGTGGGCGGCGGCTGCAAAACGCACCATTCTTCTTGTTTTGGCTCTGCAAAGCAGCCTTTTCAAGGGTTGGCTTGGGTGACAAAATGTCTTGTGTAGGCGTGGGTTTGTCTCCCTCTCGCTCTCTCTCCCTAAGATGTGTCCGGCATAGGCCAGGGTGCCACTCGAGGCCCAAACCAATTCTGGTTATCGCTTCTCGGCCTTTTGGCTAAGATCAAGTGTAGTATCTGTTCTTATCAGTTTAATATCTGATACGTCCCCTATCTGGGGACCATATATTAAATGGATTTTTAGAACAGGGAGATGGAAAAAGAGCTTGCTCTGTCCACTCCACGCATTGACCTGGTATTGCAGTACCTCCAGGAACGGTGCACCCCTTCTTAACCCAGTTTCCAAAAGCAGAACTCAATTCACCTGATTCATATTAGCCCGATTTAATGAATTGGAAGAAAGCATACGTCTTCATATGCACCTCAATTTGGCCCATTCACTTTTCACACTTCCTCCTTTTGTTTTTTATCTTTCACACTTTTGACTTTCTTTATTCATCCAAATAGCAAACTCATCACCACTCAACCTGACCAACTCGGCTATGTCCCCGTGCTGCAGTTCTCTGTCTTATCTAGATCATTTGCAATTGAATGGAATAGATCCCTTTTGGACAAAGTGGATTCACCTGCTGCTGCAGTGACCACAGGTGTGATAACATCTAGAATTGGCATCTGGTGCGATCTCTCCGCTTCCACTCCAAAGAAAGTTACCTGTTTATTCCTATCATGCATTGGTTTTTGGGGTTTTCTTTGAGTAATGATGATCTCTTTAGTAGTCTGTTGGCGCCCTCTCCTGGAGGAATAGTTTGCTTGCTCTTGGACATTCTAAAAGAGAGGTCATGATAGACATTGAGCTTCTGAGCTCAATTGGGGACAGTCATGGGTGATGAATGTTTGCAACCTACTGCGAAGCCTCATACCGCAATATAAGGAACGTCAAATACTAAGAAAGGGCGGCCTATGAAAGAATTACTACTTTCAATAAGTACACTTAAACGGCTAATTGGGAATAGAAAAACTGTAAAAAGCCCTCTGAGAAAGCCCCCCTCTAACCTTTGATAGTAAGCTTTTCTGTAGTCTGCCTGTTGATGTATTTTCCGTTTGAACTGTGCACAACATGAAGAGACGGAACACTGGCGGCTTGTCACAATGCCCCCCGATGACATCACAATAGCGCTGCTGCCTAGAAAACAAGCTGCGCAGAAGAAGTTGTTCTTTGGGTGGGAGGGTGGGCTAGTGGAAGGAGGGGGCAATCTCTTTTTTTCCCGGGTGGTAGGGGGATGACAGGAGAAGGGAAGCGGGTGGTGAGAAAGGTACAGAGGGCAGGGTTTGGGGGCTGGGAAGGAAAGGGAAAAGATTAGGGTTTGGGGATGATGAAAGGGCTTTCTACGGGTAAGGATGGCAAAGGGTGGCAGTGACGGAAAGTCAGGCAACCTGTCCTGTCCGTCTTTTTGTATCGTGAATTGGAAAGACTGCAAGGGGGAGGGGAGTTGCTTGCGCCCTAAAGGAGGAGTTATTCAGATTCATTGCAGTGGGCGGCGGCTGCAAAACGCACCATTCTTCTTGTTTTGGCTCTGCAAAGCAGCCTTTTCAAGGGTTGGCTTGGGTGACAAAATGTCTTGTGTAGGCGTGGGTTTGTCTCCCTCTCGCTCTCTCTCCCTAAGATGTGTCCGGCATAGGCCAGGGTGCCACTCGAGGCCCAAACCAATTCTGGTTATCGCTTCTCGGCCTTTTGGCTAAGATCAAGTGTAGTATCGTTCGAAAAGGTGGTTTAAGGCTCCGGCCACCTTAGTACAATGATGCAATGCACACTGGAAGGTTGCGCTTGTTAGTACTTTGGGAGGATAGTATATCCATCTAGAGGAAACCATGGCCCTACCAGGATCGAGGCTATTAGACTGAGTAAGTGTGGGGGCTATGGTGCAATGTGCCCCAGGATTGACGACCCTGGAGTGAGTCTGAGCTTGCTGGCTTTGGACCCCGGCAAGCCTTGGGCTCTGTAGCACACCGTACCTTGCCCTTTCATACTTTCTGAGCATATTGCTATATCCCGGCCTTCTGGCTAGGAAGGGAAATTTTTATAATCATGGTCGGAGGTCCGTTCAGCTTTGGGCTGAGAAACCAACACCCGGTTGGAGGTCCGGGTCAGCTTCGGCTGAGAAACCAACACCCGGTTGGAGGTCCGGGTCAGCTTCGGCTGAGAAACCAACACCCGGTTGGAGGTCCGGGTCAGCTTCGGCTGAGAAACCAACACCCGGTTGGAGGTCCGGTTAGCCTTGGGCTGAGAAACCAACACCGGTTGACGGTCCGGGCAGTTTCGGCTGCGAAACCAACAACTAGTAGCTCTCTACTCCACTTGGGTAAGATGCCTGGGTGGACGCTGGGAGCAACGACAAGGCTCAACCAGGCTTCGGCTTGGGGGAGCACCGAAGATCCCTGACCCTTGCTGTGGCCTTCTGGCTCGGAGGGACGGGGTTGATTTTTGGGGACCCTCTCCTCACGGAGGGGTCCACACGAATCCTAGCCTTTGCACTGTTTTTGGTGTGACTTCGGTCATGCATTTTTTGCGGTGCTTTGGAAAGCTTCATTAAATCAAAAATCTGTTCTTATCAGTTTAATATCTGATACGTCCCCTATCTGGGGACCATATATTAAATGGATTTTTAGAACAGGGAGATGGAAAAAGAGCTTGCTCTGTCCACTCCACGCATTGACCTGGTATTGCAGTACCTCCAGGAACGGTGCACCCCTTCTTAACCCAGTTTCCAAAAGCAGAACTCAATTCACCTGATTCATATTAGCCCGATTTAATGAATTGGAAGAAAGCATACGTCTTCATATGCACCTCAATTTGGCCCATTCACTTTTCACACTTCCTCCTTTTGTTTTTTATCTTTCACACTTTTGACTTTCTTTATTCATCCAAATAGCAAACTCATCACCACTCAACCTGACCAACTCGGCTATGTCCCCGTGCTGCAGTTCTCTGTCTTATCTAGATCATTTGCAATTGAATGGAATAGATCCCTTTTGGACAAAGTGGATTCACCTGCTGCTGCAGTGACCACAGGTGTGATAACATCTAGAATTGGCATCTGGTGCGATCTCTCCGCTTCCACTCCAAAGAAAGTTACCTGTTTATTCCTATCATGCATTGGTTTTTGGGGTTTTCTTTGAGTAATGATGATCTCTTTAGTAGTCTGTTGGCGCCCTCTCCTGGAGGAATAGTTTGCTTGCTCTTGGACATTCTAAAAGAGAGGTCATGATAGACATTGAGCTTCTGAGCTCAATTGGGGACAGTCATGGGTGATGAATGTTTGCAACCTACTGCGAAGCCTCATACCGCAATATAAGGAACGTCAAATACTAAGAAAGGGCGGCCTATGAAAGAATTACTACTTTCAATAAGTACACTTAAACGGCTAATTGGGAATAGAAAAACTGTAAAAAGCCCTCTGAGAAAGCCCCCCTCTAACCTTTGATAGTAAGCTTTTCTGTAGTCTGCCTGTTGATGTATTTTCCGTTTGAACTGTGCACAACATGAAGAGACGGAACACTGGCGGCTTGTCACAATGCCCCCCGATGACATCACAATAGCGCTGCTGCCTAGAAAACAAGCTGCGCAGAAGAAGTTGTTCTTTGGGTGGGAGGGTGGGCTAGTGGAAGGAGGGGGCAATCTCTTTTTTTCCCGGGTGGTAGGGGGATGACAGGAGAAGGGAAGCGGGTGGTGAGAAAGGTACAGAGGGCAGGGTTTGGGGGCTGGGAAGGAAAGGGAAAAGATTAGGGTTTGGGGATGATGAAAGGGCTTTCTACGGGTAAGGATGGCAAAGGGTGGCAGTGACGGAAAGTCAGGCAACCTGTCCTGTCCGTCTTTTTGTATCGTGAATTGGAAAGACTGCAAGGGGGAGGGGAGTTGCTTGCGCCCTAAAGGAGGAGTTATTCAGATTCATTGCAGTGGGCGGCGGCTGCAAAACGCACCATTCTTCTTGTTTTGGCTCTGCAAAGCAGCCTTTTCAAGGGTTGGCTTGGGTGACAAAATGTCTTGTGTAGGCGTGGGTTTGTCTCCCTCTCGCTCTCTCTCCCTAAGATGTGTCCGGCATAGGCCAGGGTGCCACTCGAGGCCCAAACCAATTCTGGTTATCGCTTCTCGGCCTTTTGGCTAAGATCAAGTGTAGTATCTGTTCTTATCAGTTTAATATCTGATACGTCCCCTATCTGGGGACCATATATTAAATGGATTTTTAGAACAGGGAGATGGAAAAAGAGCTTGCTCTGTCCACTCCACGCATTGACCTGGTATTGCAGTACCTCCAGGAACGGTGCACCCCTTCTTAACCCAGTTTCCAAAAGCAGAACTCAATTCACCTGATTCATATTAGCCCGATTTAATGAATTGGAAGAAAGCATACGTCTTCATATGCACCTCAATTTGGCCCATTCACTTTTCACACTTCCTCCTTTTGTTTTTTATCTTTCACACTTTTGACTTTCTTTATTCATCCAAATAGCAAACTCATCACCACTCAACCTGACCAACTCGGCTATGTCCCCGTGCTGCAGTTCTCTGTCTTATCTAGATCATTTGCAATTGAATGGAATAGATCCCTTTTGGACAAAGTGGATTCACCTGCTGCTGCAGTGACCACAGGTGTGATAACATCTAGAATTGGCATCTGGTGCGATCTCTCCGCTTCCACTCCAAAGAAAGTTACCTGTTTATTCCTATCATGCATTGGTTTTTGGGGTTTTCTTTGAGTAATGATGATCTCTTTAGTAGTCTGTTGGCGCCCTCTCCTGGAGGAATAGTTTGCTTGCTCTTGGACATTCTAAAAGAGAGGTCATGATAGACATTGAGCTTCTGAGCTCAATTGGGGACAGTCATGGGTGATGAATGTTTGCAACCTACTGCGAAGCCTCATACCGCAATATAAGGAACGTCAAATACTAAGAAAGGGCGGCCTATGAAAGAATTACTACTTTCAATAAGTACACTTAAACGGCTAATTGGGAATAGAAAAACTGTAAAAAGCCCTCTGAGAAAGCCCCCCTCTAACCTTTGATAGTAAGCTTTTCTGTAGTCTGCCTGTTGATGTATTTTCCGTTTGAACTGTGCACAACATGAAGAGACGGAACACTGGCGGCTTGTCACAATGCCCCCCGATGACATCACAATAGCGCTGCTGCCTAGAAAACAAGCTGCGCAGAAGAAGTTGTTCTTTGGGTGGGAGGGTGGGCTAGTGGAAGGAGGGGGCAATCTCTTTTTTTCCCGGGTGGTAGGGGGATGACAGGAGAAGGGAAGCGGGTGGTGAGAAAGGTACAGAGGGCAGGGTTTGGGGGCTGGGAAGGAAAGGGAAAAGATTAGGGTTTGGGGATGATGAAAGGGCTTTCTACGGGTAAGGATGGCAAAGGGTGGCAGTGACGGAAAGTCAGGCAACCTGTCCTGTCCGTCTTTTTGTATCGTGAATTGGAAAGACTGCAAGGGGGAGGGGAGTTGCTTGCGCCCTAAAGGAGGAGTTATTCAGATTCATTGCAGTGGGCGGCGGCTGCAAAACGCACCATTCTTCTTGTTTTGGCTCTGCAAAGCAGCCTTTTCAAGGGTTGGCTTGGGTGACAAAATGTCTTGTGTAGGCGTGGGTTTGTCTCCCTCTCGCTCTCTCTCCCTAAGATGTGTCCGGCATAGGCCAGGGTGCCACTCGAGGCCCAAACCAATTCTGGTTATCGCTTCTCGGCCTTTTGGCTAAGATCAAGTGTAGTATCTGTTCTTATCAGTTTAATATCTGATACGTCCCCTATCTGGGGACCATATATTAAATGGATTTTTAGAACAGGGAGATGGAAAAAGAGCTTGCTCTGTCCACTCCACGCATTGACCTGGTATTGCAGTACCTCCAGGAACGGTGCACCCCTTCTTAACCCAGTTTCCAAAAGCAGAACTCAATTCACCTGATTCATATTAGCCCGATTTAATGAATTGGAAGAAAGCATACGTCTTCATATGCACCTCAATTTGGCCCATTCACTTTTCACACTTCCTCCTTTTGTTTTTTATCTTTCACACTTTTGACTTTCTTTATTCATCCAAATAGCAAACTCATCACCACTCAACCTGACCAACTCGGCTATGTCCCCGTGCTGCAGTTCTCTGTCTTATCTAGATCATTTGCAATTGAATGGAATAGATCCCTTTTGGACAAAGTGGATTCACCTGCTGCTGCAGTGACCACAGGTGTGATAACATCTAGAATTGGCATCTGGTGCGATCTCTCCGCTTCCACTCCAAAGAAAGTTACCTGTTTATTCCTATCATGCATTGGTTTTTGGGGTTTTCTTTGAGTAATGATGATCTCTTTAGTAGTCTGTTGGCGCCCTCTCCTGGAGGAATAGTTTGCTTGCTCTTGGACATTCTAAAAGAGAGGTCATGATAGACATTGAGCTTCTGAGCTCAATTGGGGACAGTCATGGGTGATGAATGTTTGCAACCTACTGCGAAGCCTCATACCGCAATATAAGGAACGTCAAATACTAAGAAAGGGCGGCCTATGAAAGAATTACTACTTTCAATAAGTACACTTAAACGGCTAATTGGGAATAGAAAAACTGTAAAAAGCCCTCTGAGAAAGCCCCCCTCTAACCTTTGATAGTAAGCTTTTCTGTAGTCTGCCTGTTGATGTATTTTCCGTTTGAACTGTGCACAACATGAAGAGACGGAACACTGGCGGCTTGTCACAATGCCCCCCGATGACATCACAATAGCGCTGCTGCCTAGAAAACAAGCTGCGCAGAAGAAGTTGTTCTTTGGGTGGGAGGGTGGGCTAGTGGAAGGAGGGGGCAATCTCTTTTTTTCCCGGGTGGTAGGGGGATGACAGGAGAAGGGAAGCGGGTGGTGAGAAAGGTACAGAGGGCAGGGTTTGGGGGCTGGGAAGGAAAGGGAAAAGATTAGGGTTTGGGGATGATGAAAGGGCTTTCTACGGGTAAGGATGGCAAAGGGTGGCAGTGACGGAAAGTCAGGCAACCTGTCCTGTCCGTCTTTTTGTATCGTGAATTGGAAAGACTGCAAGGGGGAGGGGAGTTGCTTGCGCCCTAAAGGAGGAGTTATTCAGATTCATTGCAGTGGGCGGCGGCTGCAAAACGCACCATTCTTCTTGTTTTGGCTCTGCAAAGCAGCCTTTTCAAGGGTTGGCTTGGGTGACAAAATGTCTTGTGTAGGCGTGGGTTTGTCTCCCTCTCGCTCTCTCTCCCTAAGATGTGTCCGGCATAGGCCAGGGTGCCACTCGAGGCCCAAACCAATTCTGGTTATCGCTTCTCGGCCTTTTGGCTAAGATCAAGTGTAGTATCTGTTCTTATCAGTTTAATATCTGATACGTCCCCTATCTGGGGACCATATATTAAATGGATTTTTAGAACAGGGAGATGGAAAAAGAGCTTGCTCTGTCCACTCCACGCATTGACCTGGTATTGCAGTACCTCCAGGAACGGTGCACCCCTTCTTAACCCAGTTTCCAAAAGCAGAACTCAATTCACCTGATTCATATTAGCCCGATTTAATGAATTGGAAGAAAGCATACGTCTTCATATGCACCTCAATTTGGCCCATTCACTTTTCACACTTCCTCCTTTTGTTTTTTATCTTTCACACTTTTGACTTTCTTTATTCATCCAAATAGCAAACTCATCACCACTCAACCTGACCAACTCGGCTATGTCCCCGTGCTGCAGTTCTCTGTCTTATCTAGATCATTTGCAATTGAATGGAATAGATCCCTTTTGGACAAAGTGGATTCACCTGCTGCTGCAGTGACCACAGGTGTGATAACATCTAGAATTGGCATCTGGTGCGATCTCTCCGCTTCCACTCCAAAGAAAGTTACCTGTTTATTCCTATCATGCATTGGTTTTTGGGGTTTTCTTTGAGTAATGATGATCTCTTTAGTAGTCTGTTGGCGCCCTCTCCTGGAGGAATAGTTTGCTTGCTCTTGGACATTCTAAAAGAGAGGTCATGATAGACATTGAGCTTCTGAGCTCAATTGGGGACAGTCATGGGTGATGAATGTTTGCAACCTACTGCGAAGCCTCATACCGCAATATAAGGAACGTCAAATACTAAGAAAGGGCGGCCTATGAAAGAATTACTACTTTCAATAAGTACACTTAAACGGCTAATTGGGAATAGAAAAACTGTAAAAAGCCCTCTGAGAAAGCCCCCCTCTAACCTTTGATAGTAAGCTTTTCTGTAGTCTGCCTGTTGATGTATTTTCCGTTTGAACTGTGCACAACATGAAGAGACGGAACACTGGCGGCTTGTCACAATGCCCCCCGATGACATCACAATAGCGCTGCTGCCTAGAAAACAAGCTGCGCAGAAGAAGTTGTTCTTTGGGTGGGAGGGTGGGCTAGTGGAAGGAGGGGGCAATCTCTTTTTTTCCCGGGTGGTAGGGGGATGACAGGAGAAGGGAAGCGGGTGGTGAGAAAGGTACAGAGGGCAGGGTTTGGGGGCTGGGAAGGAAAGGGAAAAGATTAGGGTTTGGGGATGATGAAAGGGCTTTCTACGGGTAAGGATGGCAAAGGGTGGCAGTGACGGAAAGTCAGGCAACCTGTCCTGTCCGTCTTTTTGTATCGTGAATTGGAAAGACTGCAAGGGGGAGGGGAGTTGCTTGCGCCCTAAAGGAGGAGTTATTCAGATTCATTGCAGTGGGCGGCGGCTGCAAAACGCACCATTCTTCTTGTTTTGGCTCTGCAAAGCAGCCTTTTCAAGGGTTGGCTTGGGTGACAAAATGTCTTGTGTAGGCGTGGGTTTGTCTCCCTCTCGCTCTCTCTCCCTAAGATGTGTCCGGCATAGGCCAGGGTGCCACTCGAGGCCCAAACCAATTCTGGTTATCGCTTCTCGGCCTTTTGGCTAAGATCAAGTGTAGTATCTGTTCTTATCAGTTTAATATCTGATACGTCCCCTATCTGGGGACCATATATTAAATGGATTTTTAGAACAGGGAGATGGAAAAAGAGCTTGCTCTGTCCACTCCACGCATTGACCTGGTATTGCAGTACCTCCAGGAACGGTGCACCCCTTCTTAACCCAGTTTCCAAAAGCAGAACTCAATTCACCGGATTCATATTAGCCCGATTTAATGAATTGGAAGAAAGCATACGTCTTCATATGCACCTCAATTTGGCCCATTCACTTTTCACACTTCCTCCTTTTGTTTTTTATCTTTCACACTTTTGACTTTCTTTATTCATCCAAATAGCAAACTCATCACCACTCAACCTGACCAACTCGGCTATGTCCCCGTGCTGCAGTTCTCTGTCTTATCTAGATCATTTGCAATTGAATGGAATAGATCCCTTTTGGACAAAGTGGATTCACCTGCTGCTGCAGTGACCACAGGTGTGATAACATCTAGAATTGGCATCTGGTGCGATCTCTCCGCTTCCACTCCAAAGAAAGTTACCTGTTTATTCCTATCATGCATTGGTTTTTGGGGTTTTCTTTGAGTAATGATGATCTCTTTAGTAGTCTGTTGGCGCCCTCTCCTGGAGGAATAGTTTGCTTGCTCTTGGACATTCTAAAAGAGAGGTCATGATAGACATTGAGCTTCTGAGCTCAATTGGGGACAGTCATGGGTGATGAATGTTTGCAACCTACTGCGAAGCCTCATACCGCAATATAAGGAACGTCAAATACTAAGAAAGGGCGGCCTATGAAAGAATTACTACTTTCAATAAGTACACTTAAACGGCTAATTGGGAATAGAAAAACTGTAAAAAGCCCTCTGAGAAAGCCCCCCTCTAACCTTTGATAGTAAGCTTTTCTGTAGTCTGCCTGTTGATGTATTTTCCGTTTGAACTGTGCACAACATGAAGAGACGGAACACTGGCGGCTTGTCACAATGCCCCCCGATGACATCACAATAGCGCTGCTGCCTAGAAAACAAGCTGCGCAGAAGAAGTTGTTCTTTGGGTGGGAGGGTGGGCTAGTGGAAGGAGGGGGCAATCTCTTTTTTTCCCGGGTGGTAGGGGGATGACAGGAGAAGGGAAGCGGGTGGTGAGAAAGGTACAGAGGGCAGGGTTTGGGGGCTGGGAAGGAAAGGGAAAAGATTAGGGTTTGGGGATGATGAAAGGGCTTTCTACGGGTAAGGATGGCAAAGGGTGGCAGTGACGGAAAGTCAGGCAACCTGTCCTGTCCGTCTTTTTGTATCGTGAATTGGAAAGACTGCAAGGGGGAGGGGAGTTGCTTGCGCCCTAAAGGAGGAGTTATTCAGATTCATTGCAGTGGGCGGCGGCTGCAAAACGCACCATTCTTCTTGTTTTGGCTCTGCAAAGCAGCCTTTTCAAGGGTTGGCTTGGGTGACAAAATGTCTTGTGTAGGCGTGGGTTTGTCTCCCTCTCGCTCTCTCTCCCTAAGATGTGTCCGGCATAGGCCAGGGTGCCACTCGAGGCCCAAACCAATTCTGGTTATCGCTTCTCGGCCTTTTGGCTAAGATCAAGTGTAGTATCTGTTCTTATCAGTTTAATATCTGATACGTCCCCTATCTGGGGACCATATATTAAATGGATTTTTAGAACAGGGAGATGGAAAAAGAGCTTGCTCTGTCCACTCCACGCATTGACCTGGTATTGCAGTACCTCCAGGAACGGTGCACCCCTTCTTAACCCAGTTTCCAAAAGCAGAACTCAATTCACCTGATTCATATTAGCCCGATTTAATGAATTGGAAGAAAGCATACGTCTTCATATGCACCTCAATTTGGCCCATTCACTTTTCACACTTCCTCCTTTTGTTTTTTATCTTTCACACTTTTGACTTTCTTTATTCATCCAAATAGCAAACTCATCACCACTCAACCTGACCAACTCGGCTATGTCCCCGTGCTGCAGTTCTCTGTCTTATCTAGATCATTTGCAATTGAATGGAATAGATCCCTTTTGGACAAAGTGGATTCACCTGCTGCTGCAGTGACCACAGGTGTGATAACATCTAGAATTGGCATCTGGTGCGATCTCTCCGCTTCCACTCCAAAGAAAGTTACCTGTTTATTCCTATCATGCATTGGTTTTTGGGGTTTTCTTTGAGTAATGATGATCTCTTTAGTAGTCTGTTGGCGCCCTCTCCTGGAGGAATAGTTTGCTTGCTCTTGGACATTCTAAAAGAGAGGTCATGATAGACATTGAGCTTCTGAGCTCAATTGGGGACAGTCATGGGTGATGAATGTTTGCAACCTACTGCGAAGCCTCATACCGCAATATAAGGAACGTCAAATACTAAGAAAGGGCGGCCTATGAAAGAATTACTACTTTCAATAAGTACACTTAAACGGCTAATTGGGAATAGAAAAACTGTAAAAAGCCCTCTGAGAAAGCCCCCCTCTAACCTTTGATAGTAAGCTTTTCTGTAGTCTGCCTGTTGATGTATTTTCCGTTTGAACTGTGCACAACATGAAGAGACGGAACACTGGCGGCTTGTCACAATGCCCCCCGATGACATCACAATAGCGCTGCTGCCTAGAAAACAAGCTGCGCAGAAGAAGTTGTTCTTTGGGTGGGAGGGTGGGCTAGTGGAAGGAGGGGGCAATCTCTTTTTTTCCCGGGTGGTAGGGGGATGACAGGAGAAGGGAAGCGGGTGGTGAGAAAGGTACAGAGGGCAGGGTTTGGGGGCTGGGAAGGAAAGGGAAAAGATTAGGGTTTGGGGATGATGAAAGGGCTTTCTACGGGTAAGGATGGCAAAGGGTGGCAGTGACGGAAAGTCAGGCAACCTGTCCTGTCCGTCTTTTTGTATCGTGAATTGGAAAGACTGCAAGGGGGAGGGGAGTTGCTTGCGCCCTAAAGGAGGAGTTATTCAGATTCATTGCAGTGGGCGGCGGCTGCAAAACGCACCATTCTTCTTGTTTTGGCTCTGCAAAGCAGCCTTTTCAAGGGTTGGCTTGGGTGACAAAATGTCTTGTGTAGGCGTGGGTTTGTCTCCCTCTCGCTCTCTCTCCCTAAGATGTGTCCGGCATAGGCCAGGGTGCCACTCGAGGCCCAAACCAATTCTGGTTATCGCTTCTCGGCCTTTTGGCTAAGATCAAGTGTAGTATCTGTTCTTATCAGTTTAATATCTGATACGTCCCCTATCTGGGGACCATATATTAAATGGATTTTTAGAACAGGGAGATGGAAAAAGAGCTTGCTCTGTCCACTCCACGCATTGACCTGGTATTGCAGTACCTCCAGGAACGGTGCACCCCTTCTTAACCCAGTTTCCAAAAGCAGAACTCAATTCACCTGATTCATATTAGCCCGATTTAATGAATTGGAAGAAAGCATACGTCTTCATATGCACCTCAATTTGGCCCATTCACTTTTCACACTTCCTCCTTTTGTTTTTTATCTTTCACACTTTTGACTTTCTTTATTCATCCAAATAGCAAACTCATCACCACTCAACCTGACCAACTCGGCTATGTCCCCGTGCTGCAGTTCTCTGTCTTATCTAGATCATTTGCAATTGAATGGAATAGATCCCTTTTGGACAAAGTGGATTCACCTGCTGCTGCAGTGACCACAGGTGTGATAACATCTAGAATTGGCATCTGGTGCGATCTCTCCGCTTCCACTCCAAAGAAAGTTACCTGTTTATTCCTATCATGCATTGGTTTTTGGGGTTTTCTTTGAGTAATGATGATCTCTTTAGTAGTCTGTTGGCGCCCTCTCCTGGAGGAATAGTTTGCTTGCTCTTGGACATTCTAAAAGAGAGGTCATGATAGACATTGAGCTTCTGAGCTCAATTGGGGACAGTCATGGGTGATGAATGTTTGCAACCTACTGCGAAGCCTCATACCGCAATATAAGGAACGTCAAATACTAAGAAAGGGCGGCCTATGAAAGAATTACTACTTTCAATAAGTACACTTAAACGGCTAATTGGGAATAGAAAAACTGTAAAAAGCCCTCTGAGAAAGCCCCCCTCTAACCTTTGATAGTAAGCTTTTCTGTAGTCTGCCTGTTGATGTATTTTCCGTTTGAACTGTGCACAACATGAAGAGACGGAACACTGGCGGCTTGTCACAATGCCCCCCGATGACATCACAATAGCGCTGCTGCCTAGAAAACAAGCTGCGCAGAAGAAGTTGTTCTTTGGGTGGGAGGGTGGGCTAGTGGAAGGAGGGGGCAATCTCTTTTTTTCCCGGGTGGTAGGGGGATGACAGGAGAAGGGAAGCGGGTGGTGAGAAAGGTACAGAGGGCAGGGTTTGGGGGCTGGGAAGGAAAGGGAAAAGATTAGGGTTTGGGGATGATGAAAGGGCTTTCTACGGGTAAGGATGGCAAAGGGTGGCAGTGACGGAAAGTCAGGCAACCTGTCCTGTCCGTCTTTTTGTATCGTGAATTGGAAAGACTGCAAGGGGGAGGGGAGTTGCTTGCGCCCTAAAGGAGGAGTTATTCAGATTCATTGCAGTGGGCGGCGGCTGCAAAACGCACCATTCTTCTTGTTTTGGCTCTGCAAAGCAGCCTTTTCAAGGGTTGGCTTGGGTGACAAAATGTCTTGTGTAGGCGTGGGTTTGTCTCCCTCTCGCTCTCTCTCCCTAAGATGTGTCCGGCATAGGCCAGGGTGCCACTCGAGGCCCAAACCAATTCTGGTTATCGCTTCTCGGCCTTTTGGCTAAGATCAAGTGTAGTATCTGTTCTTATCAGTTTAATATCTGATACGTCCCCTATCTGGGGACCATATATTAAATGGATTTTTAGAACAGGGAGATGGAAAAAGAGCTTGCTCTGTCCACTCCACGCATTGACCTGGTATTGCAGTACCTCCAGGAACGGTGCACCCCTTCTTAACCCAGTTTCCAAAAGCAGAACTCAATTCACCTGATTCATATTAGCCCGATTTAATGAATTGGAAGAAAGCATACGTCTTCATATGCACCTCAATTTGGCCCATTCACTTTTCACACTTCCTCCTTTTGTTTTTTATCTTTCACACTTTTGACTTTCTTTATTCATCCAAATAGCAAACTCATCACCACTCAACCTGACCAACTCGGCTATGTCCCCGTGCTGCAGTTCTCTGTCTTATCTAGATCATTTGCAATTGAATGGAATAGATCCCTTTTGGACAAAGTGGATTCACCTGCTGCTGCAGTGACCACAGGTGTGATAACATCTAGAATTGGCATCTGGTGCGATCTCTCCGCTTCCACTCCAAAGAAAGTTACCTGTTTATTCCTATCATGCATTGGTTTTTGGGGTTTTCTTTGAGTAATGATGATCTCTTTAGTAGTCTGTTGGCGCCCTCTCCTGGAGGAATAGTTTGCTTGCTCTTGGACATTCTAAAAGAGAGGTCATGATAGACATTGAGCTTCTGAGCTCAATTGGGGACAGTCATGGGTGATGAATGTTTGCAACCTACTGCGAAGCCTCATACCGCAATATAAGGAACGTCAAATACTAAGAAAGGGCGGCCTATGAAAGAATTACTACTTTCAATAAGTACACTTAAACGGCTAATTGGGAATAGAAAAACTGTAAAAAGCCCTCTGAGAAAGCCCCCCTCTAACCTTTGATAGTAAGCTTTTCTGTAGTCTGCCTGTTGATGTATTTTCCGTTTGAACTGTGCACAACATGAAGAGACGGAACACTGGCGGCTTGTCACAATGCCCCCCGATGACATCACAATAGCGCTGCTGCCTAGAAAACAAGCTGCGCAGAAGAAGTTGTTCTTTGGGTGGGAGGGTGGGCTAGTGGAAGGAGGGGGCAATCTCTTTTTTTCCCGGGTGGTAGGGGGATGACAGGAGAAGGGAAGCGGGTGGTGAGAAAGGTACAGAGGGCAGGGTTTGGGGGCTGGGAAGGAAAGGGAAAAGATTAGGGTTTGGGGATGATGAAAGGGCTTTCTACGGGTAAGGATGGCAAAGGGTGGCAGTGACGGAAAGTCAGGCAACCTGTCCTGTCCGTCTTTTTGTATCGTGAATTGGAAAGACTGCAAGGGGGAGGGGAGTTGCTTGCGCCCTAAAGGAGGAGTTATTCAGATTCATTGCAGTGGGCGGCGGCTGCAAAACGCACCATTCTTCTTGTTTTGGCTCTGCAAAGCAGCCTTTTCAAGGGTTGGCTTGGGTGACAAAATGTCTTGTGTAGGCGTGGGTTTGTCTCCCTCTCGCTCTCTCTCCCTAAGATGTGTCCGGCATAGGCCAGGGTGCCACTCGAGGCCCAAACCAATTCTGGTTATCGCTTCTCGGCCTTTTGGCTAAGATCAAGTGTAGTATCTGTTCTTATCAGAACAAACTGAGCTAGCTACACTTGACGAGATACGATCAGGGAGACAAGCTCCGAAGCCCAGCCGAGACCGAAAGAGGGAGATCGGACGGAAGAAGAGCTTGGCAGAAAGAAGCAAGAAGACGAAGGCTCGGAGAAGACTTGGGGAGACCAGAGGAACTTCGAGGAGGAACACAGCGGGAGAAGACACCCGGAGAAGAATCCAAGATCCAGCTCCGGGAACTCAAGCAGGAACCAGCCATGGCAAGCAAGCCAGAGAAGGCAGCCAAGAAGGCTCAGGACCCAGGGACCTCCAGGAAGGCTCATCCAGAGGCTTCTTCGGCCCAAGAGGCCCCTACCTCCGACGCCAGCCAGCCGGAGGGAGCCCGGACGCCGCCTGAAAAGGCTCCAACCCTGGAGCCTTGGATGCGGCAGACGGTCGCCCTGAAGCTGAAGGCGGTGGATGGTAGGTTGCCGGACATGTCCAGCGACGTGTTCTGCAAGAAGATGATTCTGGATCAGGGCTTCTCCAGGGCGGAAACCCTGAGTGTCCAGACCTTCATGACTGGCATTTTTCTGGTAACCTTTGCCACGGTGAATGCCTGCAGGAGATACTGGGAGGCGATGAACGCAGCGATGCCGGACTCCCCTTTTCATTCTTTTTTAGGATCCTGTCCTATACAGAGGGATGAGAAGAGGATCACGGTCTCCATGCGGAACCCGCACACCCCAGGAAGAGACATCTCCACGTTCCTGGGACGTCTCTGCACAGTGGTGAGGGAGCCATCCCACATCCTTAACGGCAACGGATTCTGGACGGGTAAGTGGTCAGTAACCGTTCGACTCCACAGGGAACCAGCATCCGAGGATGGTCTCCAGCACCTGCCCCCGACATTCTCTCTGGGAAACTCCTTTGGTCTCATCTACTACCCGGACATGCCACACAACTGCAGGAAATGTGGCGGGAAAGGGCATTCGATGAAGACCTGCAAGGAGGACGCCTGCAGGGTTTGCCGGGTGACAGGACACAGCTCCAAGGACTGCCCAAAGAAGAAGACTTGCAACCTATGTGGACAGGCGGACCACCTTTACAAGGACTGCCCACAGCGGGAGAAATCCTGGGCAAGGGTTGCCGCGGCGACCCAGTATCGGGTAGTCACAGCTTCGTCGACCAAGGCAGCTACGACCAAGGCCACAGAGGCCAAGGACAAGGCGGCCAAGAAGCCAGCGACCGTGGCTCCAGCCGATGCCCCAGCAGCCACGGAGTCCAGGGAAAAGAAGGGTAAGAAAACTGTTGCCCCCTCCCTGGCCCCCCCCCCCCGTCACCCCTGTCCAAACCCCTCCCCCCCCGGCCAACCCTACTGAGGATTCCACTACCTCCACCTCATTTCCCTACTCCTCAGTTGGTCTCCTCACCCCCCCCCCAAAGCCCACTCTCCCTCCCCAGACCATGAGAGCAGAGGGCCTCAGCACTCTTGCACTTTTCACCGAGGAGGATTTTCCAGCTCTTGTCTCCTCAGGTACAGGCCAAAGGAAAAGGAAGGTGGAAGATAGTCCTGTCGCAGAACCTTCCAAGCTGTTCATTGTGGACCCCAATCCACCCCAGGAAGAGGAGGATGGCCTCCTCCCAGAACCGGACGTGTTGGAGCAGATGGTGGAGTCCCTTGTGGCCGAAGAAGAAATGGAGGAGTCGGAAGCCACTGAGGCACCATCCCTGCTCGATCAGCTAGAAGAAGAGGGTCTGCTGGAGATACCCTTACCAGCAGGTGCCAAAGAGGAAGAACCGCCCGACCGGAGTGGTAACTAAGGCACACCGCCTGCTCTAACTTTCTCTTTCCTCCAATGACTGCTAACATTAACATCTTTTCCATTAATGTTAGGAGCATCAGAGACAAGTTCCGACGTCAGACAATTTTTGCGTTCCTTAACACTCAGTCTAGTGATGTATTTTTCCTGCAGGAATGCTCCCTTCCCTCCTCTAGGTCCTTCAACCATCTGGCCAGGGAGTGGACCCATGGCCCATCCTACTGGTCTGGCGGGGGCGACTGTAGGTCCGCGGGGGTCGCCGTGCTGATCAGGGGAAGCGCCTTCACATTGGACTCTGTTCAGGAAATCGTCTGCGGCAGGTTACTGCTCGTGGATGGCACCTGGGCGGGAGAACCTGTCAGGTTCATCAATGTGTATGCTTCTCCTGTGAAGAGCGATCGACTGGAGCTCCTCCAAGCCCTGCGCCCTCAGCTCGCTACCGCCAGGACGGTAGTGATGGCCGGGGATTTCAACTGCCCGATTGAGGAGGATGGACGCAGTTCTGGAACGGCTGCCAAGTTGGACGTCACATCCAAACTGCTCATTGAGATGGTGACCGAAGCCTCTCTTGTGGACGTTGTTGGCTCCATCGGACACGGATCCGTGAACTATTCATGGTGCCGATCCGATGGCTCGCTGCGTTCCAGGATTGACTTTGTGTTTACCTCTCGGGCGGTTGGGCGGAGTGGGCACTCGATGGTCCCCTGCTTCTTGTCTGACCACAGAGCCATTCACTTTCAAGGTGTGCTGGGCCATGGCTTCCCCATTGGCCCGGGCTCCTGGAAGCTGAACTGCTCTCTGCTGGAAAAGGGTGAGATTCTGGAGGAGCTTAGAGCTGCCTACTCCACGTGGCGGGCCTACAAGGCGGGCTTCCAGTCTGTTTCTGACTGGTGGGAATACGTTAAACTCGAGTTCCGTTTCTTCTTTCAGGCAAAGAGTCAACAACAGGCGTGTCTGAAGAGGAGGGACTTCAGGAGACTCCAGCGTGAGCTGCGTTCCCTGCAGGACCTTCTTCGATGCGGCTGGGACGTGAGAGAGGAGCTGGAGGAGACTAAGAGGAGCCTGAAAAGGCACTTCGAGGAGGAGTCCGAGCGAATTGTCTTCCGTTCCAAAGTGGAGAACCTGGAGAAGGGTGAGAAATGTAACTCGTTCTTTTTCAGGAAACTCCACGCCGGTCACACGCCCATGAATGAACTACGAGACGAGAGTGGAAGCATACGACGCGGGAAAGAGAATGTGATGAAGGTCGTCAGCGACTTCTACAGCGAACTCTACGCCCGCAAGACTACTGACCCCGAGGCCGCCGATAAGTTCCTGTCAGGTATCACTAACCATCTTGACCCTGCAGACGCGGCGGCCATGGACGTTCCTCTGACGGTGGACGAGCTGCTCTCGGCCGCCAAATCCTTTAGTTCTGGCAGGACACCGGGCAGTGACGGCCTCCCAGCAGAGCTCTATGTAGCGCTGGGAGACCTAATCTGTCCGGACCTGTTAGGGCTGTATGAGGAGATGGTGGTGGAGGGCAGAATGCCTCCATCTCTGAGGGAAGGAATGGTCACGATCCTGTACAAGCGTAAAGGAGAGAGGTGCGACCTGAAGAATTGGCGTCCCATCACCCTTCTGAATGTCGACTACAAGATCCTGGCCAAGACGATGGCAACGAGACTGAAGACGGTTATCGGACGGATCATCCACCCGGATCAGACCTGCGGCATCCCCGGACGTCGCATCGCAGACAGCCTGGCTCTCATGCGGGACACGGTCGAGTACATCAAAGCCCGCCGGGTGCACGCAGCCCTGATCTCGTTGGATCAGGAAAAGGCCTTCGACCGTGTTTCCCATGAGTTCCTGGGCAAAGCTCTGCACAGGTTAGGTTTGGGTAACATGTTTTGTTTGTATGTCCAACTAATGTATTTTGATATTCACAGCTCGGTGTTGGTAAACGGCTGGAAGACTGACCCCTTCCCGGTCCTCTCAGGGGTCAGACAAGGCTGTCCTCTGTCACCTCTTCTTTTTGTTTGTGTTATAGAACTCTTTGCAGAGGCTATCCGGCGGAATGGAGAGATCAGAGGGATCACCGCACCAGGACCAGAACGCTTCGAGGTCAAGTGCTCGCTCTACATGGACGACGTGACCGTCTTCTGCGCGGACCGGCGCTCAGTCGACACCCTCGTCCAGACCTGTGAGACCTTCGGACGGGCTTCGGGAGCCAAAGTCAACTGCGGGAAGTCGGAAGCCATGCTCTTCGGGGACTGGCAGCCGGCCTCTTCCGCCCCCTTCCCTTTCAGCATCCAGCCGGATTTCATCAAGGTTCTTGGAGTCTGGTTCGGGAAGGAAGGAGCAGCCCTCAAGTCCTGGGAGGAACGCTTGACCAAGATCACCCAACGGATCGGTCTGTGGAGCCTCAGACGCCTCACCTGTGAGGGCAAAGCACTGGTCCTGCGTAACGAGGTACTGCCCGTGCTGCAGTACACGGCCCAGGCCTGGCCCCCCCTTGCCACCGTGTGCAGGGCCATTACCAGGACGGTGTTTCGTTTTGTCTGGGGATCCAAGATGGACAGAGTAAAGCGGAGCATCATGTACAAGGATCCTCGCAAGGGTGGGAAGGGCGTACCCGATATCCCCACCCTCCTGCGATCCTCCTTCGTATGTGACTGCGTTCGCCGAACTCTGCGAGTCAAGAGAGGTTCCGCGGGTGGGTCCATGTCTCGCTTCTTCCTGCTCCCCCTTTGGAGACGGTTAGGCTGGGACAAGTGGGACAGCTCCTTCCCCTACAACTGGACGGCGCCATGGTTCTACGGAGACGTGGTTCGGTTTGTGAGGGAACACCAACTGGAGGGACTCAAGCCTGATTTGTGGAAGCCAAAGACTATCCACAAACTCATCAGAGCCAAGGACGAAATGGAGAACATTCCAGGACTTCATCACGACACACTGGAGACTGTTTGGACAAACGTGTCGTCGGCTGGATTGACCAACGGGCACAAGGACTTGTCATGGATGGCGATACAGGGCGGACTGCCCGTCCGGTCATTCATGCACGCCCGGAACCTGTGCAAAACCCGGTACTGCCCAAGGTGCCCCTTCGTGGAGGAAACATCGCTGCACGCCTTTTGGGACTGCCGTTTCGCACAGCGCCTGTTGGTTGCCCTGGAGGATGACCTGAGGAACTCCGTCCCCAGAGGGAGCCTATCGTACCATTCCGTACTTTATGGACTCTTCCCTGGGACTCACACCGTTGGAGCCATCCAGGAGGCTTGGCGCCTTATGAACTGCTTTAAGGACGCTATTTGGGTCGCCAGGAACCGGCTCATCTTGAAGAGGGAGAGGATGTCTATCCAGGATTGCCGCAGGCTGATCCACAGCCTGCTCAGAGACTATTCCATCATGGACAGTCCGGACGACAGCGCCGAGGAGGAGGTTTAGACCTCTTCCATGCCCCCTCCCTCCTTTTCCCGTTATGTGCGTCTTTCAATAAAGCTTCGGGCCTGTGACTTCCCCACCCTATCCCCCTTTTCCCCTACCCCCATCCCCCAATCGCCGGTTCGTCGTTATTTATTGTCTAACTTTTTCTTTCAGCTTGAGTGTTATGGATAAGCATAGGAGCGTGATGTATAGTTTAGTGCGTCGTACTCTATGGCTATGTAAGAAGGATTGTATATTTCTGTGTGTACGGGGCTGCGGCACTGTACACGGTTTGTTACCTTTTTGTGAGTAGTGCATGATAATAAAGATGCTGTTAAATCAAAAAATCTGTTCTTATCAGTTTAATATCTGATACGTCCCCTATCTGGGGACCATATATTAAATGGATTTTTAGAACAGGGAGATGGAAAAAGAGCTTGCTCTGTCCACTCCACGCATTGACCTGGTATTGCAGTACCTCCAGGAACGGTGCACCCCTTCTTAACCCAGTTTCCAAAAGCAGAACTCAATTCACCTGATTCATATTAGCCCGATTTAATGAATTGGAAGAAAGCATACGTCTTCATATGCACCTCAATTTGGCCCATTCACTTTTCACACTTCCTCCTTTTGTTTTTTATCTTTCACACTTTTGACTTTCTTTATTCATCCAAATAGCAAACTCATCACCACTCAACCTGACCAACTCGGCTATGTCCCCGTGCTGCAGTTCTCTGTCTTATCTAGATCATTTGCAATTGAATGGAATAGATCCCTTTTGGACAAAGTGGATTCACCTGCTGCTGCAGTGACCACAGGTGTGATAACATCTAGAATTGGCATCTGGTGCGATCTCTCCGCTTCCACTCCAAAGAAAGTTACCTGTTTATTCCTATCATGCATTGGTTTTTGGGGTTTTCTTTGAGTAATGATGATCTCTTTAGTAGTCTGTTGGCGCCCTCTCCTGGAGGAATAGTTTGCTTGCTCTTGGACATTCTAAAAGAGAGGTCATGATAGACATTGAGCTTCTGAGCTCAATTGGGGACAGTCATGGGTGATGAATGTTTGCAACCTACTGCGAAGCCTCATACCGCAATATAAGGAACGTCAAATACTAAGAAAGGGCGGCCTATGAAAGAATTACTACTTTCAATAAGTACACTTAAACGGCTAATTGGGAATAGAAAAACTGTAAAAAGCCCTCTGAGAAAGCCCCCCTCTAACCTTTGATAGTAAGCTTTTCTGTAGTCTGCCTGTTGATGTATTTTCCGTTTGAACTGTGCACAACATGAAGAGACGGAACACTGGCGGCTTGTCACAATGCCCCCCGATGACATCACAATAGCGCTGCTGCCTAGAAAACAAGCTGCGCAGAAGAAGTTGTTCTTTGGGTGGGAGGGTGGGCTAGTGGAAGGAGGGGGCAATCTCTTTTTTTCCCGGGTGGTAGGGGGATGACAGGAGAAGGGAAGCGGGTGGTGAGAAAGGTACAGAGGGCAGGGTTTGGGGGCTGGGAAGGAAAGGGAAAAGATTAGGGTTTGGGGATGATGAAAGGGCTTTCTACGGGTAAGGATGGCAAAGGGTGGCAGTGACGGAAAGTCAGGCAACCTGTCCTGTCCGTCTTTTTGTATCGTGAATTGGAAAGACTGCAAGGGGGAGGGGAGTTGCTTGCGCCCTAAAGGAGGAGTTATTCAGATTCATTGCAGTGGGCGGCGGCTGCAAAACGCACCATTCTTCTTGTTTTGGCTCTGCAAAGCAGCCTTTTCAAGGGTTGGCTTGGGTGACAAAATGTCTTGTGTAGGCGTGGGTTTGTCTCCCTCTCGCTCTCTCTCCCTAAGATGTGTCCGGCATAGGCCAGGGTGCCACTCGAGGCCCAAACCAATTCTGGTTATCGCTTCTCGGCCTTTTGGCTAAGATCAAGTGTAGTATCTGTTCTTATCAGTTTAATATCTGATACGTCCCCTATCTGGGGACCATATATTAAATGGATTTTTAGAACAGGGAGATGGAAAAAGAGCTTGCTCTGTCCACTCCACGCATTGACCTGGTATTGCAGTACCTCCAGGAACGGTGCACCCCTTCTTAACCCAGTTTCCAAAAGCAGAACTCAATTCACCTGATTCATATTAGCCCGATTTAATGAATTGGAAGAAAGCATACGTCTTCATATGCACCTCAATTTGGCCCATTCACTTTTCACACTTCCTCCTTTTGTTTTTTATCTTTCACACTTTTGACTTTCTTTATTCATCCAAATAGCAAACTCATCACCACTCAACCTGACCAACTCGGCTATGTCCCCGTGCTGCAGTTCTCTGTCTTATCTAGATCATTTGCAATTGAATGGAATAGATCCCTTTTGGACAAAGTGGATTCACCTGCTGCTGCAGTGACCACAGGTGTGATAACATCTAGAATTGGCATCTGGTGCGATCTCTCCGCTTCCACTCCAAAGAAAGTTACCTGTTTATTCCTATCATGCATTGGTTTTTGGGGTTTTCTTTGAGTAATGATGATCTCTTTAGTAGTCTGTTGGCGCCCTCTCCTGGAGGAATAGTTTGCTTGCTCTTGGACATTCTAAAAGAGAGGTCATGATAGACATTGAGCTTCTGAGCTCAATTGGGGACAGTCATGGGTGATGAATGTTTGCAACCTACTGCGAAGCCTCATACCGCAATATAAGGAACGTCAAATACTAAGAAAGGGCGGCCTATGAAAGAATTACTACTTTCAATAAGTACACTTAAACGGCTAATTGGGAATAGAAAAACTGTAAAAAGCCCTCTGAGAAAGCCCCCCTCTAACCTTTGATAGTAAGCTTTTCTGTAGTCTGCCTGTTGATGTATTTTCCGTTTGAACTGTGCACAACATGAAGAGACGGAACACTGGCGGCTTGTCACAATGCCCCCCGATGACATCACAATAGCGCTGCTGCCTAGAAAACAAGCTGCGCAGAAGAAGTTGTTCTTTGGGTGGGAGGGTGGGCTAGTGGAAGGAGGGGGCAATCTCTTTTTTTCCCGGGTGGTAGGGGGATGACAGGAGAAGGGAAGCGGGTGGTGAGAAAGGTACAGAGGGCAGGGTTTGGGGGCTGGGAAGGAAAGGGAAAAGATTAGGGTTTGGGGATGATGAAAGGGCTTTCTACGGGTAAGGATGGCAAAGGGTGGCAGTGACGGAAAGTCAGGCAACCTGTCCTGTCCGTCTTTTTGTATCGTGAATTGGAAAGACTGCAAGGGGGAGGGGAGTTGCTTGCGCCCTAAAGGAGGAGTTATTCAGATTCATTGCAGTGGGCGGCGGCTGCAAAACGCACCATTCTTCTTGTTTTGGCTCTGCAAAGCAGCCTTTTCAAGGGTTGGCTTGGGTGACAAAATGTCTTGTGTAGGCGTGGGTTTGTCTCCCTCTCGCTCTCTCTCCCTAAGATGTGTCCGGCATAGGCCAGGGTGCCACTCGAGGCCCAAACCAATTCTGGTTATCGCTTCTCGGCCTTTTGGCTAAGATCAAGTGTAGTATCGTTCGAAAAGGTGGTTTAAGGCTCCGGCCACCTTAGTACAATGATGCAATGCACACTGGAAGGTTGCGCTTGTTAGTACTTTGGGAGGATAGTATATCCATCTAGAGGAAACCATGGCCCTACCAGGATCGAGGCTATTAGACTGAGTAAGTGTGGGGGTTATGGTGCAATGTGCCCCAGGAATGGACACCCTGGAGGGAGTCTGAACTTGCTAGGTTGGGACCCTGGTAAGCCTCAGACTCTGTCGCACGCCGCGCCTTGCCTATTCATACTTTCCAAGCATATTGCCCTATCCCGGCCTTCTGGCTAAGAAGGGAAATTTTTATAATCCCGGTCGGAGGTCCGGTCAGCTTTGGGCTGAGAAACCAACACCCGGTTGGAGGTCCGGGTCAGCTTTGGCTGAGAAACCAACACCCGGTTGGAGGTCCGGTTAGCCTTGGGCTGAGAAACCAACACCCGGTTGGAGGTCCGGTCAGCCTTGGGCTGAGAAACCAACACCCGGTTGGAGGTCCGGTCAGCCTTGGGCTGAGAAACCAACACCGGTTGACGGTCCGGGCAGTCTTGGCTGCGAAATCAACGACTAGTAGCTCCCTACTCCACTTGGGTAAGATGCCTCGGTGGACGCTGGGAGCAACAACAAGGCTCAACCAGGCTTCGGCTTGGGGGAGCACCGAAGATCCCTGACCCTCGCTGTGGCCTTCTGGCTCGGAGGGACGGGGTTGATTTTTGGGGATCCTCTTCTCACGGAGGGGTCCACACGAATCCTAGCCTTTGCACTGTTTTTGGTGTGACTTCGGTCATGCATTTTTGCGATGCTTTGGAAAGCTTCATTAAATCAAAATCTGTTCTTATCAGTTTAATATCTGATACGTCCCCTATCTGGGGACCATATATTAAATGGATTTTTAGAACAGGGAGATGGAAAAAGAGCTTGCTCTGTCCACTCCACGCATTGACCTGGTATTGCAGTACCTCCAGGAACGGTGCACCCCTTCTTAACCCAGTTTCCAAAAGCAGAACTCAATTCACCTGATTCATATTAGCCCGATTTAATGAATTGGAAGAAAGCATACGTCTTCATATGCACCTCAATTTGGCCCATTCACTTTTCACACTTCCTCCTTTTGTTTTTTATCTTTCACACTTTTGACTTTCTTTATTCATCCAAATAGCAAACTCATCACCACTCAACCTGACCAACTCGGCTATGTCCCCGTGCTGCAGTTCTCTGTCTTATCTAGATCATTTGCAATTGAATGGAATAGATCCCTTTTGGACAAAGTGGATTCACCTGCTGCTGCAGTGACCACAGGTGTGATAACATCTAGAATTGGCATCTGGTGCGATCTCTCCGCTTCCACTCCAAAGAAAGTTACCTGTTTATTCCTATCATGCATTGGTTTTTGGGGTTTTCTTTGAGTAATGATGATCTCTTTAGTAGTCTGTTGGCGCCCTCTCCTGGAGGAATAGTTTGCTTGCTCTTGGACATTCTAAAAGAGAGGTCATGATAGACATTGAGCTTCTGAGCTCAATTGGGGACAGTCATGGGTGATGAATGTTTGCAACCTACTGCGAAGCCTCATACCGCAATATAAGGAACGTCAAATACTAAGAAAGGGCGGCCTATGAAAGAATTACTACTTTCAATAAGTACACTTAAACGGCTAATTGGGAATAGAAAAACTGTAAAAAGCCCTCTGAGAAAGCCCCCCTCTAACCTTTGATAGTAAGCTTTTCTGTAGTCTGCCTGTTGATGTATTTTCCGTTTGAACTGTGCACAACATGAAGAGACGGAACACTGGCGGCTTGTCACAATGCCCCCCGATGACATCACAATAGCGCTGCTGCCTAGAAAACAAGCTGCGCAGAAGAAGTTGTTCTTTGGGTGGGAGGGTGGGCTAGTGGAAGGAGGGGGCAATCTCTTTTTTTCCCGGGTGGTAGGGGGATGACAGGAGAAGGGAAGCGGGTGGTGAGAAAGGTACAGAGGGCAGGGTTTGGGGGCTGGGAAGGAAAGGGAAAAGATTAGGGTTTGGGGATGATGAAAGGGCTTTCTACGGGTAAGGATGGCAAAGGGTGGCAGTGACGGAAAGTCAGGCAACCTGTCCTGTCCGTCTTTTTGTATCGTGAATTGGAAAGACTGCAAGGGGGAGGGGAGTTGCTTGCGCCCTAAAGGAGGAGTTATTCAGATTCATTGCAGTGGGCGGCGGCTGCAAAACGCACCATTCTTCTTGTTTTGGCTCTGCAAAGCAGCCTTTTCAAGGGTTGGCTTGGGTGACAAAATGTCTTGTGTAGGCGTGGGTTTGTCTCCCTCTCGCTCTCTCTCCCTAAGATGTGTCCGGCATAGGCCAGGGTGCCACTCGAGGCCCAAACCAATTCTGGTTATCGCTTCTCGGCCTTTTGGCTAAGATCAAGTGTAGTATCTGTTCTTATCAGTTTAATATCTGATACGTCCCCTATCTGGGGACCATATATTAAATGGATTTTTAGAACAGGGAGATGGAAAAAGAGCTTGCTCTGTCCACTCCACGCATTGACCTGGTATTGCAGTACCTCCAGGAACGGTGCACCCCTTCTTAACCCAGTTTCCAAAGCAGAACTCAATTCACCTGATTCATATTAGCCCGATTTAATGAATTGGAAGAAAGCATACGTCTTCATATGCACCTCAATTTGGCCCATTCACTTTTCACACTTCCTCCTTTTGTTTTTTATCTTTCACACTTTTGACTTTCTTTATTCATCCAAATAGCAAACTCATCACCACTCAACCTGACCAACTCGGCTATGTCCCCGTGCTGCAGTTCTCTGTCTTATCTAGATCATTTGCAATTGAATGGAATAGATCCCTTTTGGACAAAGTGGATTCACCTGCTGCTGCAGTGACCACAGGTGTGATAACATCTAGAATTGGCATCTGGTGCGATCTCTCCGCTTCCACTCCAAAGAAAGTTACCTGTTTATTCCTATCATGCATTGGTTTTTGGGGTTTTCTTTGAGTAATGATGATCTCTTTAGTAGTCTGTTGGCGCCCTCTCCTGGAGGAATAGTTTGCTTGCTCTTGGACATTCTAAAAGAGAGGTCATGATAGACATTGAGCTTCTGAGCTCAATTGGGGACAGTCATGGGTGATGAATGTTTGCAACCTACTGCGAAGCCTCATACCGCAATATAAGGAACGTCAAATACTAAGAAAGGGCGGCCTATGAAAGAATTACTACTTTCAATAAGTACACTTAAACGGCTAATTGGGAATAGAAAAACTGTAAAAAGCCCTCTGAGAAAGCCCCCCTCTAACCTTTGATAGTAAGCTTTTCTGTAGTCTGCCTGTTGATGTATTTTCCGTTTGAACTGTGCACAACATGAAGAGATGGAACACTGGCGGCTTGTCACAATGCCCCCCGATGACATCACAATAGCGCTGCTGCCTAGAAAACAAGCTGCGCAGAAGAAGTTGTTCTTTGGGTGGGAGGGTGGGCTAGTGGAAGGAGGGGGCAATCTCTTTTTTTCCCGGGTGGTAGGGGGATGACAGGAGAAGGGAAGCGGGTGGTGAGAAAGGTACAGAGGGCAGGGTTTGGGGGCTGGGAAGGAAAGGGAAAAGATTAGGGTTTGGGGATGATGAAAGGGCTTTCTACGGGTAAGGATGGCAAAGGGTGGCAGTGACGGAAAGTCAGGCAACCTGTCCTGTCCGTCTTTTTGTATCGTGAATTGGAAAGACTGCAAGGGGGAGGGGAGTTGCTTGCGCCCTAAAGGAGGAGTTATTCAGATTCATTGCAGTGGGCGGCGGCTGCAAAACGCACCATTCTTCTTGTTTTGGCTCTGCAAAGCAGCCTTTTCAAGGGTTGGCTTGGGTGACAAAATGTCTTGTGTAGGCGTGGGTTTGTCTCCCTCTCGCTCTCTCTCCCTAAGATGTGTCCGGCATAGGCCAGGGTGCCACTCGAGGCCCAAACCAATTCTGGTTATCGCTTCTCGGCCTTTTGGCTAAGATCAAGTGTAGTATCTGTTCTTATCAGTTTAATATCTGATACGTCCCCTATCTGGGGACCATATATTAAATGGATTTTTAGAACAGGGAGATGGAAAAAGAGCTTGCTCTGTCCACTCCACGCATTGACCTGGTATTGCAGTACCTCCAGGAACGGTGCACCCCTTCTTAACCCAGTTTCCAAAAGCAGAACTCAATTCACCTGATTCATATTAGCCCGATTTAATGAATTGGAAGAAAGCATACGTCTTCATATGCACCTCAATTTGGCCCATTCACTTTTCACACTTCCTCCTTTTGTTTTTTATCTTTCACACTTTTGACTTTCTTTATTCATCCAAATAGCAAACTCATCACCACTCAACCTGACCAACTCGGCTATGTCCCCGTGCTGCAGTTCTCTGTCTTATCTAGATCATTTGCAATTGAATGGAATAGATCCCTTTTGGACAAAGTGGATTCACCTGCTGCTGCAGTGACCACAGGTGTGATAACATCTAGAATTGGCATCTGGTGCGATCTCTCCGCTTCCACTCCAAAGAAAGTTACCTGTTTATTCCTATCATGCATTGGTTTTTGGGGTTTTCTTTGAGTAATGATGATCTCTTTAGTAGTCTGTTGGCGCCCTCTCCTGGAGGAATAGTTTGCTTGCTCTTGGACATTCTAAAAGAGAGGTCATGATAGACATTGAGCTTCTGAGCTCAATTGGGGACAGTCATGGGTGATGAATGTTTGCAACCTACTGCGAAGCCTCATACCGCAATATAAGGAACGTCAAATACTAAGAAAGGGCGGCCTATGAAAGAATTACTACTTTCAATAAGTACACTTAAACGGCTAATTGGGAATAGAAAAACTGTAAAAAGCCCTCTGAGAAAGCCCCCCTCTAACCTTTGATAGTAAGCTTTTCTGTAGTCTGCCTGTTGATGTATTTTCCGTTTGAACTGTGCACAACATGAAGAGACGGAACACTGGCGGCTTGTCACAATGCCCCCCGATGACATCACAATAGCGCTGCTGCCTAGAAAACAAGCTGCGCAGAAGAAGTTGTTCTTTGGGTGGGAGGGTGGGCTAGTGGAAGGAGGGGGCAATCTCTTTTTTTCCCGGGTGGTAGGGGGATGACAGGAGAAGGGAAGCGGGTGGTGAGAAAGGTACAGAGGGCAGGGTTTGGGGGCTGGGAAGGAAAGGGAAAAGATTAGGGTTTGGGGATGATGAAAGGGCTTTCTACGGGTAAGGATGGCAAAGGGTGGCAGTGACGGAAAGTCAGGCAACCTGTCCTGTCCGTCTTTTTGTATCGTGAATTGGAAAGACTGCAAGGGGGAGGGGAGTTGCTTGCGCCCTAAAGGAGGAGTTATTCAGATTCATTGCAGTGGGCGGCGGCTGCAAAACGCACCATTCTTCTTGTTTTGGCTCTGCAAAGCAGCCTTTTCAAGGGTTGGCTTGGGTGACAAAATGTCTTGTGTAGGCGTGGGTTTGTCTCCCTCTCGCTCTCTCTCCCTAAGATGTGTCCGGCATAGGCCAGGGTGCCACTCGAGGCCCAAACCAATTCTGGTTATCGCTTCTCGGCCTTTTGGCTAAGATCAAGTGTAGTTTGGGAGGGTACTACCTTGGTTGGTGCTGAAAGGTGCCAGGGTATTGCACAACTGCTGGCCTTGGGGGAGTGTGCATCGTAGGATGTCATAGCCCTCTTGTGACGGACTGTTACCTGGGCAACGAGAGGCGGTCACTTTATTGTTTTCAAACTCATCCTTCAAAAAAAAAAAAAAAAAAAAAAAAATCTGTTCTTATCAGTTTAATATCTGATACGTCCCCTATCTGGGGACCATATATTAAATGGATTTTTAGAACAGGGAGATGGAAAAAGAGCTTGCTCTGTCCACTCCACGCATTGACCTGGTATTGCAGTACCTCCAGGAACGGTGCACCCCTTCTTAACCCAGTTTCCAAAAGCAGAACTCAATTCACCTGATTCATATTAGCCCGATTTAATGAATTGGAAGAAAGCATACGTCTTCATATGCACCTCAATTTGGCCCATTCACTTTTCACACTTCCTCCTTTTGTTTTTTATCTTTCACACTTTTGACTTTCTTTATTCATCCAAATAGCAAACTCATCACCACTCAACCTGACCAACTCGGCTATGTCCCCGTGCTGCAGTTCTCTGTCTTATCTAGATCATTTGCAATTGAATGGAATAGATCCCTTTTGGACAAAGTGGATTCACCTGCTGCTGCAGTGACCACAGGTGTGATAACATCTAGAATTGGCATCTGGTGCGATCTCTCCGCTTCCACTCCAAAGAAAGTTACCTGTTTATTCCTATCATGCATTGGTTTTTGGGGTTTTCTTTGAGTAATGATGATCTCTTTAGTAGTCTGTTGGCGCCCTCTCCTGGAGGAATAGTTTGCTTGCTCTTGGACATTCTAAAAGAGAGGTCATGATAGACATTGAGCTTCTGAGCTCAATTGGGGACAGTCATGGGTGATGAATGTTTGCAACCTACTGCGAAGCCTCATACCGCAATATAAGGAACGTCAAATACTAAGAAAGGGCGGCCTATGAAAGAATTACTACTTTCAATAAGTACACTTAAACGGCTAATTGGGAATAGAAAAACTGTAAAAAGCCCTCTGAGAAAGCCCCCCTCTAACCTTTGATAGTAAGCTTTTCTGTAGTCTGCCTGTTGATGTATTTTCCGTTTGAACTGTGCACAACATGAAGAGACGGAACACTGGCGGCTTGTCACAATGCCCCCCGATGACATCACAATAGCGCTGCTGCCTAGAAAACAAGCTGCGCAGAAGAAGTTGTTCTTTGGGTGGGAGGGTGGGCTAGTGGAAGGAGGGGGCAATCTCTTTTTTTCCCGGGTGGTAGGGGGATGACAGGAGAAGGGAAGCGGGTGGTGAGAAAGGTACAGAGGGCAGGGTTTGGGGGCTGGGAAGGAAAGGGAAAAGATTAGGGTTTGGGGATGATGAAAGGGCTTTCTACGGGTAAGGATGGCAAAGGGTGGCAGTGACGGAAAGTCAGGCAACCTGTCCTGTCCGTCTTTTTGTATCGTGAATTGGAAAGACTGCAAGGGGGAGGGGAGTTGCTTGCGCCCTAAAGGAGGAGTTATTCAGATTCATTGCAGTGGGCGGCGGCTGCAAAACGCACCATTCTTCTTGTTTTGGCTCTGCAAAGCAGCCTTTTCAAGGGTTGGCTTGGGTGACAAAATGTCTTGTGTAGGCGTGGGTTTGTCTCCCTCTCGCTCTCTCTCCCTAAGATGTGTCCGGCATAGGCCAGGGTGCCACTCGAGGCCCAAACCAATTCTGGTTATCGCTTCTCGGCCTTTTGGCTAAGATCAAGTGTAGTATCTGTTCTTATCAGTTTAATATCTGATACGTCCCCTATCTGGGGACCATATATTAAATGGATTTTTAGAACAGGGAGATGGAAAAAGAGCTTGCTCTGTCCACTCCACGCATTGACCTGGTATTGCAGTACCTCCAGGAACGGTGCACCCCTTCTTAACCCAGTTTCCAAAAGCAGAACTCAATTCACCTGATTCATATTAGCCCGATTTAATGAATTGGAAGAAAGCATACGTCTTCATATGCACCTCAATTTGGCCCATTCACTTTTCACACTTCCTCCTTTTGTTTTTTATCTTTCACACTTTTGACTTTCTTTATTCATCCAAATAGCAAACTCATCACCACTCAACCTGACCAACTCGGCTATGTCCCCGTGCTGCAGTTCTCTGTCTTATCTAGATCATTTGCAATTGAATGGAATAGATCCCTTTTGGACAAAGTGGATTCACCTGCTGCTGCAGTGACCACAGGTGTGATAACATCTAGAATTGGCATCTGGTGCGATCTCTCCGCTTCCACTCCAAAGAAAGTTACCTGTTTATTCCTATCATGCATTGGTTTTTGGGGTTTTCTTTGAGTAATGATGATCTCTTTAGTAGTCTGTTGGCGCCCTCTCCTGGAGGAATAGTTTGCTTGCTCTTGGACATTCTAAAAGAGAGGTCATGATAGACATTGAGCTTCTGAGCTCAATTGGGGACAGTCATGGGTGATGAATGTTTGCAACCTACTGCGAAGCCTCATACCGCAATATAAGGAACGTCAAATACTAAGAAAGGGCGGCCTATGAAAGAATTACTACTTTCAATAAGTACACTTAAACGGCTAATTGGGAATAGAAAAACTGTAAAAAGCCCTCTTAGAAAGCCCCCCTCTAACCTTTGATAGTAAGCTTTTCTGTAGTCTGCCTGTTGATGTATTTTCCGTTTGAACTGTGCACAACATGAAGAGACGGAACACTGGCGGCTTGTCACAATGCCCCCCGATGACATCACAATAGCGCTGCTGCCTAGAAAACAAGCTGCGCAGAAGAAGTTGTTCTTTGGGTGGGAGGGTGGGCTAGTGGAAGGAGGGGGCAATCTCTTTTTTTCCCGGGTGGTAGGGGGATGACAGGAGAAGGGAAGCGGGTGGTGAGAAAGGTACAGAGGGCAGGGTTTGGGGGCTGGGAAGGAAAGGGAAAAGATTAGGGTTTGGGGATGATGAAAGGGCTTTCTACGGGTAAGGATGGCAAAGGGTGGCAGTGACGGAAAGTCAGGCAACCTGTCCTGTCCGTCTTTTTGTATCGTGAATTGGAAAGACTGCAAGGGGGAGGGGAGTTGCTTGCGCCCTAAAGGAGGAGTTATTCAGATTCATTGCAGTGGGCGGCGGCTGCAAAACGCACCATTCTTCTTGTTTTGGCTCTGCAAAGCAGCCTTTTCAAGGGTTGGCTTGGGTGACAAAATGTCTTGTGTAGGCGTGGGTTTGTCTCCCTCTCGCTCTCTCTCCCTAAGATGTGTCCGGCATAGGCCAGGGTGCCACTCGAGGCCCAAACCAATTCTGGTTATCGCTTCTCGGCCTTTTGGCTAAGATCAAGTGTAGTCCCTTCATTGGGTTTGCCTTGATCTTGGCTGGGAGGGGCCCGGGCTTGCACAACCGCCGGCCTTGGGGATTGTTGCGCCTTTTGGTGCTTACGTCCCCTTTTGGCTGGTGGTTCCTGGGCTCGGGTGGCGATCACCTGCGGCACTGCGCTTTTGTGTGGTGGCCGATGACCGTTTTTGAAATTTGCGGATGAAATCTCATCTGTTCTTATCAGTTTAATATCTGATACGTCCCCTATCTGGGGACCATATATTAAATGGATTTTTAGAACAGGGAGATGGAAAAAGAGCTTGCTCTGTCCACTCCACGCATTGACCTGGTATTGCAGTACCTCCAGGAACGGTGCACCCCTTCTTAACCCAGTTTCCAAAAGCAGAACTCAATTCACCTGATTCATATTAGCCCGATTTAATGAATTGGAAGAAAGCATACGTCTTCATATGCACCTCAATTTGGCCCATTCACTTTTCACACTTCCTCCTTTTGTTTTTTATCTTTCACACTTTTGACTTTCTTTATTCATCCAAATAGCAAACTCATCACCACTCAACCTGACCAACTCGGCTATATCCCCGTGCTGCAGTTCTCTGTCTTATCTAGATCATTTGCAATTGAATGGAATAGATCCCTTTTGGACAAAGTGGATTCACCTGCTGCTGCAGTGACCACAGGTGTGATAACATCTAGAATTGGCATCTGGTGCGATCTCTCCGCTTCCACTCCAAAGAAAGTTACCTGTTTATTCCTATCATGCATTGGTTTTTGGGGTTTTCTTTGAGTAATGATGATCTCTTTAGTAGTCTGTTGGCGCCCTCTCCTGGAGGAATAGTTTGCTTGCTCTTGGACATTCTAAAAGAGAGGTCATGATAGACATTGAGCTTCTGAGCTCAATTGGGGACAGTCATGGGTGATGAATGTTTGCAACCTACTGCGAAGCCTCATACCGCAATATAAGGAACGTCAAATACTAAGAAAGGGCGGCCTATGAAAGAATTACTACTTTCAATAAGTACACTTAAACGGCTAATTGGGAATAGAAAAACTGTAAAAAGCCCTCTGAGAAAGCCCCCCTCTAACCTTTGATAGTAAGCTTTTCTGTAGTCTGCCTGTTGATGTATTTTCCGTTTGAACTGTGCACAACATGAAGAGACGGAACACTGGCGGCTTGTCACAATGCCCCCCGATGACATCACAATAGCGCTGCTGCCTAGAAAACAAGCTGCGCAGAAGAAGTTGTTCTTTGGGTGGGAGGGTGGGCTAGTGGAAGGAGGGGGCAATCTCTTTTTTTCCCGGGTGGTAGGGGGATGACAGGAGAAGGGAAGCGGGTGGTGAGAAAGGTACAGAGGGCAGGGTTTGGGGGCTGGGAAGGAAAGGGAAAAGATTAGGGTTTGGGGATGATGAAAGGGCTTTCTACGGGTAAGGATGGCAAAGGGTGGCAGTGACGGAAAGTCAGGCAACCTGTCCTGTCCGTCTTTTTGTATCGTGAATTGGAAAGACTGCAAGGGGGAGGGGAGTTGCTTGCGCCCTAAAGGAGGAGTTATTCAGATTCATTGCAGTGGGCGGCGGCTGCAAAACGCACCATTCTTCTTGTTTTGGCTCTGCAAAGCAGCCTTTTCAAGGGTTGGCTTGGGTGACAAAATGTCTTGTGTAGGCGTGGGTTTGTCTCCCTCTCGCTCTCTCTCCCTAAGATGTGTCCGGCATAGGCCAGGGTGCCACTCGAGGCCCAAACCAATTCTGGTTATCGCTTCTCGGCCTTTTGGCTAAGATCAAGTGTAGTATCTGTTCTTATCAGTTTAATATCTGATACGTCCCCTATCTGGGGACCATATATTAAATGGATTTTTAGAACAGGGAGATGGAAAAAGAGCTTGCTCTGTCCACTCCACGCATTGACCTGGTATTGCAGTACCTCCAGGAACGGTGCACCCCTTCTTAACCCAGTTTCCAAAAGCAGAACTCAATTCACCTGATTCATATTAGCCCGATTTAATGAATTGGAAGAAAGCATACGTCTTCATATGCACCTCAATTTGGCCCATTCACTTTTCACACTTCCTCCTTTTGTTTTTTATCTTTCACACTTTTGACTTTCTTTATTCATCCAAATAGCAAACTCATCACCACTCAACCTGACCAACTCGGCTATGTCCCCGTGCTGCAGTTCTCTGTCTTATCTAGATCATTTGCAATTGAATGGAATAGATCCCTTTTGGACAAAGTGGATTCACCTGCTGCTGCAGTGACCACAGGTGTGATAACATCTAGAATTGGCATCTGGTGCGATCTCTCCGCTTCCACTCCAAAGAAAGTTACCTGTTTATTCCTATCATGCATTGGTTTTTGGGGTTTTCTTTGAGTAATGATGATCTCTTTAGTAGTCTGTTGGCGCCCTCTCCTGGAGGAATAGTTTGCTTGCTCTTGGACATTCTAAAAGAGAGGTCATGATAGACATTGAGCTTCTGAGCTCAATTGGGGACAGTCATGGGTGATGAATGTTTGCAACCTACTGCGAAGCCTCATACCGCAATATAAGGAACGTCAAATACTAAGAAAGGGCGGCCTATGAAAGAATTACTACTTTCAATAAGTACACTTAAACGGCTAATTGGGAATAGAAAAACTGTAAAAAGCCCTCTGAGAAAGCCCCCCTCTAACCTTTGATAGTAAGCTTTTCTGTAGTCTGCCTGTTGATGTATTTTCCGTTTGAACTGTGCACAACATGAAGAGACGGAACACTGGCGGCTTGTCACAATGCCCCCCGATGACATCACAATAGCGCTGCTGCCTAGAAAACAAGCTGCGCAGAAGAAGTTGTTCTTTGGGTGGGAGGGTGGGCTAGTGGAAGGAGGGGGCAATCTCTTTTTTTCCCGGGTGGTAGGGGGATGACAGGAGAAGGGAAGCGGGTGGTGAGAAAGGTACAGAGGGCAGGGTTTGGGGGCTGGGAAGGAAAGGGAAAAGATTAGGGTTTGGGGATGATGAAAGGGCTTTCTACGGGTAAGGATGGCAAAGGGTGGCAGTGACGGAAAGTCAGGCAACCTGTCCTGTCCGTCTTTTTGTATCGTGAATTGGAAAGACTGCAAGGGGGAGGGGAGTTGCTTGCGCCCTAAAGGAGGAGTTATTCAGATTCATTGCAGTGGGCGGCGGCTGCAAAACGCACCATTCTTCTTGTTTTGGCTCTGCAAAGCAGCCTTTTCAAGGGTTGGCTTGGGTGACAAAATGTCTTGTGTAGGCGTGGGTTTGTCTCCCTCTCGCTCTCTCTCCCTAAGATGTGTCCGGCATAGGCCAGGGTGCCACTCGAGGCCCAAACCAATTCTGGTTATCGCTTCTCGGCCTTTTGGCTAAGATCAAGTGTAGTATCTGTTCTTATCAGTTTAATATCTGATACGTCCCCTATCTGGGGACCATATATTAAATGGATTTTTAGAACAGGGAGATGGAAAAAGAGCTTGCTCTGTCCACTCCACGCATTGACCTGGTATTGCAGTACCTCCAGGAACGGTGCACCCCTTCTTAACCCAGTTTCCAAAAGCAGAACTCAATTCACCTGATTCATATTAGCCCGATTTAATGAATTGGAAGAAAGCATACGTCTTCATATGCACCTCAATTTGGCCCATTCACTTTTCACACTTCCTCCTTTTGTTTTTTATCTTTCACACTTTTGACTTTCTTTATTCATCCAAATAGCAAACTCATCACCACTCAACCTGACCAACTCGGCTATGTCCCCGTGCTGCAGTTCTCTGTCTTATCTAGATCATTTGCAATTGAATGGAATAGATCCCTTTTGGACAAAGTGGATTCACCTGCTGCTGCAGTGACCACAGGTGTGATAACATCTAGAATTGGCATCTGGTGCGATCTCTCCGCTTCCACTCCAAAGAAAGTTACCTGTTTATTCCTATCATGCATTGGTTTTTGGGGTTTTCTTTGAGTAATGATGATCTCTTTAGTAGTCTGTTGGCGCCCTCTCCTGGAGGAATAGTTTGCTTGCTCTTGGACATTCTAAAAGAGAGGTCATGATAGACATTGAGCTTCTGAGCTCAATTGGGGACAGTCATGGGTGATGAATGTTTGCAACCTACTGCGAAGCCTCATACCGCAATATAAGGAACGTCAAATACTAAGAAAGGGCGGCCTATGAAAGAATTACTACTTTCAATAAGTACACTTAAACGGCTAATTGGGAATAGAAAAACTGTAAAAAGCCCTCTGAGAAAGCCCCCCTCTAACCTTTGATAGTAAGCTTTTCTGTAGTCTGCCTGTTGATGTATTTTCCGTTTGAACTGTGCACAACATGAAGAGACGGAACACTGGCGGCTTGTCACAATGCCCCCCGATGACATCACAATAGCGCTGCTGCCTAGAAAACAAGCTGCGCAGAAGAAGTTGTTCTTTGGGTGGGAGGGTGGGCTAGTGGAAGGAGGGGGCAATCTCTTTTTTTCCCGGGTGGTAGGGGGATGACAGGAGAAGGGAAGCGGGTGGTGAGAAAGGTACAGAGGGCAGGGTTTGGGGGCTGGGAAGGAAAGGGAAAAGATTAGGGTTTGGGGATGATGAAAGGGCTTTCTACGGGTAAGGATGGCAAAGGGTGGCAGTGACGGAAAGTCAGGCAACCTGTCCTGTCCGTCTTTTTGTATCGTGAATTGGAAAGACTGCAAGGGGGAGGGGAGTTGCTTGCGCCCTAAAGGAGGAGTTATTCAGATTCATTGCAGTGGGCGGCGGCTGCAAAACGCACCATTCTTCTTGTTTTGGCTCTGCAAAGCAGCCTTTTCAAGGGTTGGCTTGGGTGACAAAATGTCTTGTGTAGGCGTGGGTTTGTCTCCCTCTCGCTCTCTCTCCCTAAGATGTGTCCGGCATAGGCCAGGGTGCCACTCGAGGCCCAAACCAATTCTGGTTATCGCTTCTCGGCCTTTTGGCTAAGATCAAGTGTAGTATCTGTTCTTATCAGTTTAATATCTGATACGTCCCCTATCTGGGGACCATATATTAAATGGATTTTTAGAACAGGGAGATGGAAAAAGAGCTTGCTCTGTCCACTCCACGCATTGACCTGGTATTGCAGTACCTCCAGGAACGGTGCACCCCTTCTTAACCCAGTTTCCAAAAGCAGAACTCAATTCACCTGATTCATATTAGCCCGATTTAATGAATTGGAAGAAAGCATACGTCTTCATATGCACCTCAATTTGGCCCATTCACTTTTCACACTTCCTCCTTTTGTTTTTTATCTTTCACACTTTTGACTTTCTTTATTCATCCAAATAGCAAACTCATCACCACTCAACCTGACCAACTCGGCTATGTCCCCGTGCTGCAGTTCTCTGTCTTATCTAGATCATTTGCAATTGAATGGAATAGATCCCTTTTGGACAAAGTGGATTCACCTGCTGCTGCAGTGACCACAGGTGTGATAACATCTAGAATTGGCATCTGGTGCGATCTCTCCGCTTCCACTCCAAAGAAAGTTACCTGTTTATTCCTATCATGCATTGGTTTTTGGGGTTTTCTTTGAGTAATGATGATCTCTTTAGTAGTCTGTTGGCGCCCTCTCCTGGAGGAATAGTTTGCTTGCTCTTGGACATTCTAAAAGAGAGGTCATGATAGACATTGAGCTTCTGAGCTCAATTGGGGACAGTCATGGGTGATGAATGTTTGCAACCTACTGCGAAGCCTCATACCGCAATATAAGGAACGTCAAATACTAAGAAAGGGCGGCCTATGAAAGAATTACTACTTTCAATAAGTACACTTAAACGGCTAATTGGGAATAGAAAAACTGTAAAAAGCCCTCTGAGAAAGCCCCCCTCTAACCTTTGATAGTAAGCTTTTCTGTAGTCTGCCTGTTGATGTATTTTCCGTTTGAACTGTGCACAACATGAAGAGACGGAACACTGGCGGCTTGTCACAATGCCCCCCGATGACATCACAATAGCGCTGCTGCCTAGAAAACAAGCTGCGCAGAAGAAGTTGTTCTTTGGGTGGGAGGGTGGGCTAGTGGAAGGAGGGGGCAATCTCTTTTTTTCCCGGGTGGTAGGGGGATGACAGGAGAAGGGAAGCGGGTGGTGAGAAAGGTACAGAGGGCAGGGTTTGGGGGCTGGGAAGGAAAGGGAAAAGATTAGGGTTTGGGGATGATGAAAGGGCTTTCTACGGGTAAGGATGGCAAAGGGTGGCAGTGACGGAAAGTCAGGCAACCTGTCCTGTCCGTCTTTTTGTATCGTGAATTGGAAAGACTGCAAGGGGGAGGGGAGTTGCTTGCGCCCTAAAGGAGGAGTTATTCAGATTCATTGCAGTGGGCGGCGGCTGCAAAACGCACCATTCTTCTTGTTTTGGCTCTGCAAAGCAGCCTTTTCAAGGGTTGGCTTGGGTGACAAAATGTCTTGTGTAGGCGTGGGTTTGTCTCCCTCTCGCTCTCTCTCCCTAAGATGTGTCCGGCATAGGCCAGGGTGCCACTCGAGGCCCAAACCAATTCTGGTTATCGCTTCTCGGCCTTTTGGCTAAGATCAAGTGTAGTATCTGTTCTTATCAGTTTAATATCTGATACGTCCCCTATCTGGGGACCATATATTAAATGGATTTTTAGAACAGGGAGATGGAAAAAGAGCTTGCTCTGTCCACTCCACGCATTGACCTGGTATTGCAGTACCTCCAGGAACGGTGCACCCCTTCTTAACCCAGTTTCCAAAAGCAGAACTCAATTCACCTGATTCATATTAGCCCGATTTAATGAATTGGAAGAAAGCATACGTCTTCATATGCACCTCAATTTGGCCCATTCACTTTTCACACTTCCTCCTTTTGTTTTTTATCTTTCACACTTTTGACTTTCTTTATTCATCCAAATAGCAAACTCATCACCACTCAACCTGACCAACTCGGCTATGTCCCCGTGCTGCAGTTCTCTGTCTTATCTAGATCATTTGCAATTGAATGGAATAGATCCCTTTTGGACAAAGTGGATTCACCTGCTGCTGCAGTGACCACAGGTGTGATAACATCTAGAATTGGCATCTGGTGCGATCTCTCCGCTTCCACTCCAAAGAAAGTTACCTGTTTATTCCTATCATGCATTGGTTTTTGGGGTTTTCTTTGAGTAATGATGATCTCTTTAGTAGTCTGTTGGCGCCCTCTCCTGGAGGAATAGTTTGCTTGCTCTTGGACATTCTAAAAGAGAGGTCATGATAGACATTGAGCTTCTGAGCTCAATTGGGGACAGTCATGGGTGATGAATGTTTGCAACCTACTGCGAAGCCTCATACCGCAATATAAGGAACGTCAAATACTAAGAAAGGGCGGCCTATGAAAGAATTACTACTTTCAATAAGTACACTTAAACGGCTAATTGGGAATAGAAAAACTGTAAAAAGCCCTCTGAGAAAGCCCCCCTCTAACCTTTGATAGTAAGCTTTTCTGTAGTCTGCCTGTTGATGTATTTTCCGTTTGAACTGTGCACAACATGAAGAGACGGAACACTGGCGGCTTGTCACAATGCCCCCCGATGACATCACAATAGCGCTGCTGCCTAGAAAACAAGCTGCGCAGAAGAAGTTGTTCTTTGGGTGGGAGGGTGGGCTAGTGGAAGGAGGGGGCAATCTCTTTTTTTCCCGGGTGGTAGGGGGATGACAGGAGAAGGGAAGCGGGTGGTGAGAAAGGTACAGAGGGCAGGGTTTGGGGGCTGGGAAGGAAAGGGAAAAGATTAGGGTTTGGGGATGATGAAAGGGCTTTCTACGGGTAAGGATGGCAAAGGGTGGCAGTGACGGAAAGTCAGGCAACCTGTCCTGTCCGTCTTTTTGTATCGTGAATTGGAAAGACTGCAAGGGGGAGGGGAGTTGCTTGCGCCCTAAAGGAGGAGTTATTCAGATTCATTGCAGTGGGCGGCGGCTGCAAAACGCACCATTCTTCTTGTTTTGGCTCTGCAAAGCAGCCTTTTCAAGGGTTGGCTTGGGTGACAAAATGTCTTGTGTAGGCGTGGGTTTGTCTCCCTCTCGCTCTCTCTCCCTAAGATGTGTCCGGCATAGGCCAGGGTGCCACTCGAGGCCCAAACCAATTCTGGTTATCGCTTCTCGGCCTCTTGGCTAAGATCAAGTGTAGTATCATTCGAAAAGGTGGTTTAAGGCTCCGGCCACCTTAGTACAATGATGCAATGCACACTGGAAGGTTGCGCTTGTTAGTACTTTGGGAGGATAGTATATCCATCTAGAGGAAACCATGGCCCTACCAGGATCGAGGCTATTAGACTGAGTAAGTGTGGGGGTTATGGTGCAATGTGCCCCAGGAATGGACACCCTGGAGGGAGTCTGAACTTGCTAGGTTGGGACCCTGGTAAGCCTCAGACTCTGTCGCACGCCGCGCCTTGCCTATTCATACTTTCCAAGCATATTGCCCTATCCCGGCCTTCTGGCTAAGAAGGGAAATTTTTATAATCCCGGTCGGAGGTCCGGTCAGCTTTGGGCTGAGAAACCAACACCCGGTTGGAGGTCCGGGTCAGCTTTGGCTGAGAAACCAACACCCGGTTGGAGGTCCGGTTAGCCTTGGGCTGAGAAACCAACACCCGGTTGGAGGTCCGGTCAGCCTTGGGCTGAGAAACCAACACCCCGGTTGGAGGTCCGGTCAGCCTTGGGCTGAGAAACCAACACCGGTTGACGGTCCGGGCAGTCTCGGCTGCGAAACCAACGACTAGTAGCTCCCTACTCCACTTGGGTAAGATGCCTCGGTGGACGCTGGGAGCAACAACAAGGCTCAACCAGGCTTCGGCTTGGGGGAGCACCGAAGATCCCTGACCCTCGCTGTGGCCTTCTGGCTCGGAGGGACGGGGTTGATTTTTGGGGATCCTCTTCTCACGGAGGGGTCCACACGAATCCTAGCCTTTGCACTGTTTTTGGTGTGACTTCGGTCATGCATTTTTGCGGTGCTTTGGAAAGCTTCATTAAATCAAAATCTGTTCTTATCAGTTTAATATCTGATACGTCCCCTATCTGGGGACCATATATTAAATGGATTTTTAGAACAGGGAGATGGAAAAAGAGCTTGCTCTGTCCACTCCACGCATTGACCTGGTATTGCAGTACCTCCAGGAACGGTGCACCCCTTCTTAACCCAGTTTCCAAAAGCAGAACTCAATTCACCTGATTCATATTAGCCCGATTTAATGAATTGGAAGAAAGCATACGTCTTCATATGCACCTCAATTTGGCCCATTCACTTTTCACACTTCCTCCTTTTGTTTTTTATCTTTCACACTTTTGACTTTCTTTATTCATCCAAATAGCAAACTCATCACCACTCAACCTGACCAACTCGGCTATGTCCCCGTGCTGCAGTTCTCTGTCTTATCTAGATCATTTGCAATTGAATGGAATAGATCCCTTTTGGACAAAGTGGATTCACCTGCTGCTGCAGTGACCACAGGTGTGATAACATCTAGAATTGGCATCTGGTGCGATCTCTCCGCTTCCACTCCAAAGAAAGTTACCTGTTTATTCCTATCATGCATTGGTTTTTGGGGTTTTCTTTGAGTAATGATGATCTCTTTAGTAGTCTGTTGGCGCCCTCTCCTGGAGGAATAGTTTGCTTGCTCTTGGACATTCTAAAAGAGAGGTCATGATAGACATTGAGCTTCTGAGCTCAATTGGGGACAGTCATGGGTGATGAATGTTTGCAACCTACTGCGAAGCCTCATACCGCAATATAAGGAACGTCAAATACTAAGAAAGGGCGGCCTATGAAAGAATTACTACTTTCAATAAGTACACTTAAACGGCTAATTGGGAATAGAAAAACTGTAAAAAGCCCTCTGAGAAAGCCCCCCTCTAACCTTTGATAGTAAGCTTTTCTGTAGTCTGCCTGTTGATGTATTTTCCGTTTGAACTGTGCACAACATGAAGAGACGGAACACTGGCGGCTTGTCACAATGCCCCCCGATGACATCACAATAGCGCTGCTGCCTAGAAAACAAGCTGCGCAGAAGAAGTTGTTCTTTGGGTGGGAGGGTGGGCTAGTGGAAGGAGGGGGCAATCTCTTTTTTTCCCGGGTGGTAGGGGGATGACAGGAGAAGGGAAGCGGGTGGTGAGAAAGGTACAGAGGGCAGGGTTTGGGGGCTGGGAAGGAAAGGGAAAAGATTAGGGTTTGGGGATGATGAAAGGGCTTTCTACGGGTAAGGATGGCAAAGGGTGGCAGTGACGGAAAGTCAGGCAACCTGTCCTGTCCGTCTTTTTGTATCGTGAATTGGAAAGACTGCAAGGGGGAGGGGAGTTGCTTGCGCCCTAAAGGAGGAGTTATTCAGATTCATTGCAGTGGGCGGCGGCTGCAAAACGCACCATTCTTCTTGTTTTGGCTCTGCAAAGCAGCCTTTTCAAGGGTTGGCTTGGGTGACAAAATGTCTTGTGTAGGCGTGGGTTTGTCTCCCTCTCGCTCTCTCTCCCTAAGATGTGTCCGGCATAGGCCAGGGTGCCACTCGAGGCCCAAACCAATTCTGGTTATCGCTTCTCGGCCTTTTGGCTAAGATCAAGTGTAGTATCTGTTCTTATCAGTTTAATATCTGATACGTCCCCTATCTGGGGACCATATATTAAATGGATTTTTAGAACAGGGAGATGGAAAAAGAGCTTGCTCTGTCCACTCCACGCATTGACCTGGTATTGCAGTACCTCCAGGAACGGTGCACCCCTTCTTAACCCAGTTTCCAAAAGCAGAACTCAATTCACCTGATTCATATTAGCCCGATTTAATGAATTGGAAGAAAGCATACGTCTTCATATGCACCTCAATTTGGCCCATTCACTTTTCACACTTCCTCCTTTTGTTTTTTATCTTTCACACTTTTGACTTTCTTTATTCATCCAAATAGCAAACTCATCACCACTCAACCTGACCAACTCGGCTATGTCCCCGTGCTGCAGTTCTCTGTCTTATCTAGATCATTTGCAATTGAATGGAATAGATCCCTTTTGGACAAAGTGGATTCACCTGCTGCTGCAGTGACCACAGGTGTGATAACATCTAGAATTGGCATCTGGTGCGATCTCTCCGCTTCCACTCCAAAGAAAGTTACCTGTTTATTCCTATCATGCATTGGTTTTTGGGGTTTTCTTTGAGTAATGATGATCTCTTTAGTAGTCTGTTGGCGCCCTCTCCTGGAGGAATAGTTTGCTTGCTCTTGGACATTCTAAAAGAGAGGTCATGATAGACATTGAGCTTCTGAGCTCAATTGGGGACAGTCATGGGTGATGAATGTTTGCAACCTACTGCGAAGCCTCATACCGCAATATAAGGAACGTCAAATACTAAGAAAGGGCGGCCTATGAAAGAATTACTACTTTCAATAAGTACACTTAAACGGCTAATTGGGAATAGAAAAACTGTAAAAAGCCCTCTGAGAAAGCCCCCCTCTAACCTTTGATAGTAAGCTTTTCTGTAGTCTGCCTGTTGATGTATTTTCCGTTTGAACTGTGCACAACATGAAGAGACGGAACACTGGCGGCTTGTCACAATGCCCCCCGATGACATCACAATAGCGCTGCTGCCTAGAAAACAAGCTGCGCAGAAGAAGTTGTTCTTTGGGTGGGAGGGTGGGCTAGTGGAAGGAGGGGGCAATCTCTTTTTTTCCCGGGTGGTAGGGGGATGACAGGAGAAGGGAAGCGGGTGGTGAGAAAGGTACAGAGGGCAGGGTTTGGGGGCTGGGAAGGAAAGGGAAAAGATTAGGGTTTGGGGATGATGAAAGGGCTTTCTACGGGTAAGGATGGCAAAGGGTGGCAGTGACGGAAAGTCAGGCAACCTGTCCTGTCCGTCTTTTTGTATCGTGAATTGGAAAGACTGCAAGGGGGAGGGGAGTTGCTTGCGCCCTAAAGGAGGAGTTATTCAGATTCATTGCAGTGGGCGGCGGCTGCAAAACGCACCATTCTTCTTGTTTTGGCTCTGCAAAGCAGCCTTTTCAAGGGTTGGCTTGGGTGACAAAATGTCTTGTGTAGGCGTGGGTTTGTCTCCCTCTCGCTCTCTCTCCCTAAGATGTGTCCGGCATAGGCCAGGGTGCCACTCGAGGCCCAAACCAATTCTGGTTATCGCTTCTCGGCCTTTTGGCTAAGATCAAGTGTAGTGTTGTTCGAAGAGGTGGTTTAAGCTCCAGGCCACCTTAGTACAATGATACAATGCACACTGGAAGGTTGCGCTTGCTAGTACTCTGGGTGGATAGTATATTCATCTAGAGGAAAACATGGCCCTACCAGGATCGAGGCTATTAGACTGAGTAAGGGTGGGGGGCTATGGTACAACGTGCCCCAGGACTGACGACCCTGGAGTGAGTCTGAGCTTGCTGGCTTGGGACCCCGGCAAGCCTTGGGCTCTGTAGCACACCGTACCTTGCCTTTTCATACTTTTTGAGCATATTACCCTATCCCGGCCTTCTGGCTAGGAAGGGAAATTTTTATAATCCCGGTCGGAGGTCTGGTCAGCTTTGGGCTGAGAAACTAACACCCGGTTGGAGGTCTGGGTCAGCTTCGGCTGAGAAACCAACACCCGGTTGGAGGTCTGGGTCAGCTTCGGCTGAGAAACCAACACCCGGTTGGAGGTCCGGTTAGCCTTGGGCTGAGAAACCAACACCGGTTGACGGTCCGGGCAGTTTCGGCTGCGAAACCAACAACTAGTAGCTCTCTACTCCACTTGGGTAAGATGCCTGGGTGGACGCTGGGAGCAACGACAAGGCTCAACCAGGCTTCGGCTTGGGAGAGCACCGAAGATCCCTGACCCTTGCTGTGGCCTTCTGGCTCGGAGGGACGGGGTTGATTTTTGGGGACCCTCTCCTCACGGTGGGGTCCACACGAATCCTAGCCTTTGCACTGTTTTTGGTGTGACTTCGGTCATGCATTTTTTGTGGTGCTTTGGAAAGCTTCATTAAATCAAAAATCTGTTCTTATCAGTTTAATATCTGATACGTCCCCTATCTGGGGACCATATATTAAATGGATTTTTAGAACAGGGAGATGGAAAAAGAGCTTGCTCTGTCCACTCCACGCATTGACCTGGTATTGCAGTACCTCCAGGAACGGTGCACCCCTTCTTAACCCAGTTTCCAAAAGCAGAACTCAATTCACCTGATTCATATTAGCCCGATTTAATGAATTGGAAGAAAGCATACGTCTTCATATGCACCTCAATTTGGCCCATTCACTTTTCACACTTCCTCCTTTTGTTTTTTATCTTTCACACTTTTGACTTTCTTTATTCATCCAAATAGCAAACTCATCACCACTCAACCTGACCAACTCGGCTATGTCCCCGTGCTGCAGTTCTCTGTCTTATCTAGATCATTTGCAATTGAATGGAATAGATCCCTTTTGGACAAAGTGGATTCACCTGCTGCTGCAGTGACCACAGGTGTGATAACATCTAGAATTGGCATCTGGTGCGATCTCTCCGCTTCCACTCCAAAGAAAGTTACCTGTTTATTCCTATCATGCATTGGTTTTTGGGGTTTTCTTTGAGTAATGATGATCTCTTTAGTAGTCTGTTGGCGCCCTCTCCTGGAGGAATAGTTTGCTTGCTCTTGGACATTCTAAAAGAGAGGTCATGATAGACATTGAGCTTCTGAGCTCAATTGGGGACAGTCATGGGTGATGAATGTTTGCAACCTACTGCGAAGCCTCATACCGCAATATAAGGAACGTCAAATACTAAGAAAGGGCGGCCTATGAAAGAATTACTACTTTCAATAAGTACACTTAAACGGCTAATTGGGAATAGAAAAACTGTAAAAAGCCCTCTGAGAAAGCCCCCCTCTAACCTTTGATAGTAAGCTTTTCTGTAGTCTGCCTGTTGATGTATTTTCCGTTTGAACTGTGCACAACATGAAGAGACGGAACACTGGCGGCTTGTCACAATGCCCCCCGATGACATCACAATAGCGCTGCTGCCTAGAAAACAAGCTGCGCAGAAGAAGTTGTTCTTTGGGTGGGAGGGTGGGCTAGTGGAAGGAGGGGGCAATCTCTTTTTTTCCCGGGTGGTAGGGGGATGACAGGAGAAGGGAAGCGGGTGGTGAGAAAGGTACAGAGGGCAGGGTTTGGGGGCTGGGAAGGAAAGGGAAAAGATTAGGGTTTGGGGATGATGAAAGGGCTTTCTACGGGTAAGGATGGCAAAGGGTGGCAGTGACGGAAAGTCAGGCAACCTGTCCTGTCCGTCTTTTTGTATCGTGAATTGGAAAGACTGCAAGGGGGAGGGGAGTTGCTTGCGCCCTAAAGGAGGAGTTATTCAGATTCATTGCAGTGGGCGGCGGCTGCAAAACGCACCATTCTTCTTGTTTTGGCTCTGCAAAGCAGCCTTTTCAAGGGTTGGCTTGGGTGACAAAATGTCTTGTGTAGGCGTGGGTTTGTCTCCCTCTCGCTCTCTCTCCCTAAGATGTGTCCGGCATAGGCCAGGGTGCCACTCGAGGCCCAAACCAATTCTGGTTATCGCTTCTCGGCCTTTTGGCTAAGATCAAGTGTAGTATCTGTTCTTATCAGTTTAATATCTGATACGTCCCCTATCTGGGGACCATATATTAAATGGATTTTTAGAACAGGGAGATGGAAAAAGAGCTTGCTCTGTCCACTCCACGCATTGACCTGGTATTGCAGTACCTCCAGGAACGGTGCACCCCTTCTTAACCCAGTTTCCAAAAGCAGAACTCAATTCACCTGATTCATATTAGCCCGATTTAATGAATTGGAAGAAAGCATACGTCTTCATATGCACCTCAATTTGGCCCATTCACTTTTCACACTTCCTCCTTTTGTTTTTTATCTTTCACACTTTTGACTTTCTTTATTCATCCAAATAGCAAACTCATCACCACTCAACCTGACCAACTCGGCTATGTCCCCGTGCTGCAGTTCTCTGTCTTATCTAGATCATTTGCAATTGAATGGAATAGATCCCTTTTGGACAAAGTGGATTCACCTGCTGCTGCAGTGACCACAGGTGTGATAACATCTAGAATTGGCATCTGGTGCGATCTCTCCGCTTCCACTCCAAAGAAAGTTACCTGTTTATTCCTATCATGCATTGGTTTTTGGGGTTTTCTTTGAGTAATGATGATCTCTTTAGTAGTCTGTTGGCGCCCTCTCCTGGAGGAATAGTTTGCTTGCTCTTGGACATTCTAAAAGAGAGGTCATGATAGACATTGAGCTTCTGAGCTCAATTGGGGACAGTCATGGGTGATGAATGTTTGCAACCTACTGCGAAGCCTCATACCGCAATATAAGGAACGTCAAATACTAAGAAAGGGCGGCCTATGAAAGAATTACTACTTTCAATAAGTACACTTAAACGGCTAATTGGGAATAGAAAAACTGTAAAAAGCCCTCTGAGAAAGCCCCCCTCTAACCTTTGATAGTAAGCTTTTCTGTAGTCTGCCTGTTGATGTATTTTCCGTTTGAACTGTGCACAACATGAAGAGACGGAACACTGGCGGCTTGTCACAATGCCCCCCGATGACATCACAATAGCGCTGCTGCCTAGAAAACAAGCTGCGCAGAAGAAGTTGTTCTTTGGGTGGGAGGGTGGGCTAGTGGAAGGAGGGGGCAATCTCTTTTTTTCCCGGGTGGTAGGGGGATGACAGGAGAAGGGAAGCGGGTGGTGAGAAAGGTACAGAGGGCAGGGTTTGGGGGCTGGGAAGGAAAGGGAAAAGATTAGGGTTTGGGGATGATGAAAGGGCTTTCTACGGGTAAGGATGGCAAAGGGTGGCAGTGACGGAAAGTCAGGCAACCTGTCCTGTCCGTCTTTTTGTATCGTGAATTGGAAAGACTGCAAGGGGGAGGGGAGTTGCTTGCGCCCTAAAGGAGGAGTTATTCAGATTCATTGCAGTGGGCGGCGGCTGCAAAACGCACCATTCTTCTTGTTTTGGCTCTGCAAAGCAGCCTTTTCAAGGGTTGGCTTGGGTGACAAAATGTCTTGTGTAGGCGTGGGTTTGTCTCCCTCTCGCTCTCTCTCCCTAAGATGTGTCCGGCATAGGCCAGGGTGCCACTCGAGGCCCAAACCAATTCTGGTTATCGCTTCTCGGCCTTTTGGCTAAGATCAAGTGTAGTATCTGTTCTTATCAGTTTAATATCTGATACGTCCCCTATCTGGGGACCATATATTAAATGGATTTTTAGAACAGGGAGATGGAAAAAGAGCTTGCTCTGTCCACTCCACGCATTGACCTGGTATTGCAGTACCTCCAGGAACGGTGCACCCCTTCTTAACCCAGTTTCCAAAAGCAGAACTCAATTCACCTGATTCATATTAGCCCGATTTAATGAATTGGAAGAAAGCATACGTCTTCATATGCACCTCAATTTGGCCCATTCACTTTTCACACTTCCTCCTTTTGTTTTTTATCTTTCACACTTTTGACTTTCTTTATTCATCCAAATAGCAAACTCATCACCACTCAACCTGACCAACTCGGCTATGTCCCCGTGCTGCAGTTCTCTGTCTTATCTAGATCATTTGCAATTGAATGGAATAGATCCCTTTTGGACAAAGTGGATTCACCTGCTGCTGCAGTGACCACAGGTGTGATAACATCTAGAATTGGCATCTGGTGCGATCTCTCCGCTTCCACTCCAAAGAAAGTTACCTGTTTATTCCTATCATGCATTGGTTTTTGGGGTTTTCTTTGAGTAATGATGATCTCTTTAGTAGTCTGTTGGCGCCCTCTCCTGGAGGAATAGTTTGCTTGCTCTTGGACATTCTAAAAGAGAGGTCATGATAGACATTGAGCTTCTGAGCTCAATTGGGGACAGTCATGGGTGATGAATGTTTGCAACCTACTGCGAAGCCTCATACCGCAATATAAGGAACGTCAAATACTAAGAAAGGGCGGCCTATGAAAGAATTACTACTTTCAATAAGTACACTTAAACGGCTAATTGGGAATAGAAAAACTGTAAAAAGCCCTCTGAGAAAGCCCCCCTCTAACCTTTGATAGTAAGCTTTTCTGTAGTCTGCCTGTTGATGTATTTTCCGTTTGAACTGTGCACAACATGAAGAGACGGAACACTGGCGGCTTGTCACAATGCCCCCCGATGACATCACAATAGCGCTGCTGCCTAGAAAACAAGCTGCGCAGAAGAAGTTGTTCTTTGGGTGGGAGGGTGGGCTAGTGGAAGGAGGGGGCAATCTCTTTTTTTCCCGGGTGGTAGGGGGATGACAGGAGAAGGGAAGCGGGTGGTGAGAAAGGTACAGAGGGCAGGGTTTGGGGGCTGGGAAGGAAAGGGAAAAGATTAGGGTTTGGGGATGATGAAAGGGCTTTCTACGGGTAAGGATGGCAAAGGGTGGCAGTGACGGAAAGTCAGGCAACCTGTCCTGTCCGTCTTTTTGTATCGTGAATTGGAAAGACTGCAAGGGGGAGGGGAGTTGCTTGCGCCCTAAAGGAGGAGTTATTCAGATTCATTGCAGTGGGCGGCGGCTGCAAAACGCACCATTCTTCTTGTTTTGGCTCTGCAAAGCAGCCTTTTCAAGGGTTGGCTTGGGTGACAAAATGTCTTGTGTAGGCGTGGGTTTGTCTCCCTCTCGCTCTCTCTCCCTAAGATGTGTCCGGCATAGGCCAGGGTGCCACTCGAGGCCCAAACCAATTCTGGTTATCGCTTCTCGGCCTTTTGGCTAAGATCAAGTGTAGTATCTGTTCTCGGCCTTTTGGCTAAGATCAAGTGTAGTGTTGTTCGAAGAGGTGGTTTAAGCTCCAGGCCACCTTAGTACAATGATACAATGCACAGTGGAAGGTTGCGCTTGCTAGTACTCTGGGTGGATAGTATATTCATCTAGTGGAAAACATGGCCCTACCAGGATCGAGGCTATTAGACTGAGTAAGGATGGGGGGCTATGGTACAACGTGCCCCAGGACTGACGACCCTGGAGTGAGTCTGAGCTTGCTGGCTTGGGACCCCGGCAAGCCTTGGGCTCTGTAGCACACCGTACCTTGCCTTTTCATACTTTTTGAGCATATTACCCTATCCCGGCCTTCTGGCTAGGAAGGGAAATTTTTATAATCCCGGTCGGAGGTCTGGTCAGCTTTGGGCTGAGAAACTAACACCCGGTTGGAGGTCTGGGTCAGCTTCGGCTGAGAAACCAACACCCGGTTGGAGGTCCGGTTAGCCTTGGGCTGAGAAACCAACACCGGTTGACGGTCCGGGCAGTTTCGGCTGCGAAACCAACAACTAGTAGCTCTCTACTCCACTTGGGTAAGATGCCTGGGTGGACGCTGGGAGCAACGACAAGGCTCAACCAGGCTTCGGCTTGGGGGAGCACCGAAGATCCCTGACCCTTGCTGTGGCCTTCTGGCTCGGAGGGACGGGGTTGATTTTTGGGGACCCTCTCCTCACGGTGGGGTCCACACGAATCCTAGCCTTTGCACTGTTTTTGGTGTGACTTCGGTCATGCATTTTTTGTGGTGCTTTGGAAAGCTTCATTAAATCAAAAATCTGTTCTTATCAGAACAAACTGAGCTAGCTACACTTGACGAGATACGATCAGGGAGACAAGCTCCGAAGCCCAGCCGAGACCGAAAGAGGGAGATCGGACGGAAGAAGAGCTTGGCAGAAAGAAGCAAGAAGACGAAGGCTCGGAGAAGACTTGGGGAGACCAGAGGAACTTCGAGGAGGAACACAGCGGGAGAAGACACCCGGAGAAGAATCCAAGATCCAGCTCCGGGAACTCAAGCAGGAACCAGCCATGGCAAGCAAGCCAGAGAAGGCAGCCAAGAAGGCTCAGGACCCAGGGACCTCCAGGAAGGCTCATCCAGAGGCTTCTTCGGCCCAAGAGGCCCCTACCTCCGACGCCAGCCGGCCGGAGGGAGCCCGGACGCCGCCTGAAAAGGCTCCAACCCTGGAGCCTTGGATGCGGCAGACGGTCGCCCTGAAGCTGAAGGCGGTGGATGGTAGGTTGCCGGACATGTCCAGCGACGTGTTCTGCAAGAAGATGATTCTGGATCAGGGCTTCTCCAGGGCGGAAACCCTGAGTGTCCAGACCTTCATGACTGGCATTTTTCTGGTAACCTTTGCCACGGTGAATGCCTGCAGGAGATACTGGGAGGCGATGAACGCAGCGATGCCGGACTCCCCTTTTCATTCTTTTTTAGGATCCTGTCCTATACAGAGGGATGAGAAGAGGATCACGGTCTCCATGCGGAACCCGCACACCCCAGGAAGAGACATCTCCACGTTCCTGGGACGTCTCTGCACAGTGGTGAGGGAGCCATCCCACATCCTTAACGGCAACGGATTCTGGACGGGTAAGTGGTCAGTAACCGTTCGACTCTACAGGGAACCAGCATCCGAGGATGGTCTGCAGCACCTGCCCCCGACATTCTCTCTGGGAAACTCCTTTGGTCTCATCTACTACCCGGACATGCCACACAACTGCAGGAAATGTGGCGGGAAAGGGCATTCGATGAAGACCTGCAAGGAGGACGCCTGCAGGGTTTGCCGGGTGACAGGACACAGCTCCAAGGACTGCCCAAAGAAGAAGACTTGCAACCTATGTGGACAGGCGGACCACCTTTACAAGGACTGCCCACAGCGGTAGAAATCCTGGGCAAGGGTTGCCGCGGCGACCCAGTATCGGGTAGTCACAGCTTCGTCGACCAAGGCAGCTACTACCAAGGCCACAGAGGCCAAGGACAAGGCGGCCAAGAACCCAGCGACCGTGGCTCCAGCCGATGCCCCAGCAGCCACGGAGTCCAGGGAAAAGAAGGGTAAGAAAACTGTTGCCCCCTCCCTGGTCCCCCCCCCTGTCACCCCTGTCCAAACCCCTCCCCCCCCGGCCAACCCTACTGAGGATTCCACTACCTCCACCTCATTTCCCTACTCCTCAGTTGGTCTCCTCACCCCCCCCCCAAAGCCCACTCTCCCTCCCCAGACCATGAGAGCAGAGGGCCTCAGCACTCTTGCACTTTTCACCGAGGAGGATTTTCCAGCTCTTGTCTCCTCAGGTACAGGCCAAAGGAAAAGGAAGGTGGAAGATAGTCCTGTCGCAGAACCTTCCAAGCTGTTCATTGTGGACCTTAACCCACCCCAGGAAGAGGAGGATGGCCTCCTCCCAGAACCGGACGTGCTGGAGCAGATGGTGGAGTCCCTTGTGGCCGAAGAAGAAATGGAGGAGTCGGAAGCCACTGAGGCACCATCCCTGCTTGATCAGCTAGCAGAAGAGGGTCTGCTGGAGATACCCTTACCAGCAGGTGCCAAAGAGGAAGAACCGCCCGACCGGAGTGGTAACTAAGGCACACCGCCTGCTCTAACTTTCTCTTTCCTCCAATGACTGCTAACATTAACATCTTTTCCATTAATGTTAGGAGCATCAGAGACAAGTTCCGACGTCAGACAATTTTTGCGTTCCTTAACACTCAGTCTAGTGATGTATTTTTCCTGCAGGAATGCTCCCTTCCCTCCTCTAGGTCCTTCAACCATCTGGCCAGGGAGTGGACCCATGGCCCATCCTACTGGTCTGGCGGGGGCGACTGTAGGTCCGCGGGGGTCGCCGTGCTGATCAGGGGAAGCGCCTTCACATTGGACTCTGTTCAGGAAATCGTCTGCGGCAGGTTACTGCTCGTGGATGGCACCTGGGCGGGAGAACCTGTCAGGTTCATCAATGTGTATGCTTCTCCTGTGAAGAGCGATCGACTGGAGCTCCTCCAAGCCCTGCGCCCTCAGCTCGCTACCGCCAGGACGGTAGTGATGGCCGGGGATTTCAACTGCCCGATTGAGGAGGATGGACGCAGTTCTGGAACGGCTGCCAAGTTGGACGTCACATCCAAACTGCTCATTGAGATGGTGACCGAAGCCTCTCTTGTGGACGTTGTTGGCTCCATCGGACACGGATCCGTGAACTATTCATGGTGCCGATCCGATGGCTCGCTGCGTTCCAGGATTGACTTTGTGTTTACCTCTCGGGCGGTTGGGCGGAGTGGGCACTCGATGGTCCCCTGCTTCTTCTCTGACCACAGAGCCATTCACTTTCAAGGTGTGCTGGGCCATGGCTTCCCCATTGGCCCGGGCTCCTGGAAGCTGAACTGCTCTCTGCTGGAAAAGGGTGAGATTCTGGAGGAGCTTAGAGCTGCCTACTCCACGTGGCGGGCCTACAAGGCGGTCTTCCAGTCTGTTTCCGACTGGTGGGAATACGTTAAACTCGAGTTCCGTTTCTTCTTTCAGGCAAAGAGTCAACAACAGGCGTGTCTGAAGAGGAGGGACTTCAGGAGACTCCAGCGTGAGCTGCGTTCCCTGCAGGACCTTCTTCGATGCGGCTGGGACGTGAGAGAGGAGCTGGAGGAGACTAAGAGGAGCCTGAAAAGGCACTTCGAGGAGGAGTCCGAGCGAATTGTCTTCCGTTCCAAAGTGGAGAACCTGGAGAAGGGTGAGAAATGTAACTCGTTCTTTTTCAGGAAACTCCACGCCGGTCACACGCCCATGAATGAACTACGAGACGAGAGTGGAAACATGCGACGCGGGAAAGAGAACGTGATGAAGGTCGTCAGCGACTTCTACAGCGAACTCTACGCCCGCAAGACTACTGACCCCGAGGCCGCCGATAAGTTCCTGTCAGGTATCACTAACCATCTTGACCCTGCAGACGCGGCGGCCATGGATGTTCCTCTGACGGTGGACGAGCTGCTCTCGGCCGCCAAATCCTTTAGTTCTGGCAGGACACCGGGCAGTGACGGCCTCCCAGCAGAGCTCTATGTAGCGCTGGGAGACCTAATCTGTCCGGACCTGTTAGGGCTGTATGAGGAGATGGTGGTGGAGGGCAGAATGCCTCCATCTCTGAGGGAAGGAATGGTCACGATCCTGTACAAGCGTAAAGGAGAGAGGTGCGACCTGAAGAATTGGCGTCCCATCACCCTTCTGAACGTCGACTACAAGATCCTGGCCAAGACGATGGCAACGAGATTGAAGACTGTTATCGGACGGATCATCCACCCGGATCAGACCTGCGGCATCCCCGGACGTCGCATCGCAGACAGCCTGGCTCTCATGCGGGACACGGTCGAGTACATCAAAGCCCGCCGGGTGCACGCAGCCCTGATCTCGTTGGATCAGGAAAAGGCCTTCGACCGTGTTTCCCATGAGTTCCTGGGCAAAGCTCTGCACAGGTTAGGTTTGGGTAACATGTTTTGCTTGTATGTCCAACTAATGTATTTTGATATTCACAGCTCGGTGTTGGTGAACGGCTGGAAGACTGACCCCTTCCCGGTCCTCTCAGGGGTCAGACAAGGCTGTCCTCTGTCACCTCTTCTCTTTGTTTGTGTTATAGAACTCTTTGCAGAGGCTATCCGGCGGAATGGAGAGATCAGAGGGATCACCGCACCAGGACCAGAACGCTTCGAGGTCAAGTGCTCGCTCTACATGGACGACGTGACCGTCTTCTGCGCGGACCGGCGCTCAGTCGACACCCTCGTCCAGACCTGTGAGACCTTCGGAAGGGCTTCGGGAGCCAAAGTCAACTGCGGGAAGTCGGAAGCCATGCTCTTCGGGGACTGGCAGCCGGCCTCTTCCGCCCCCTTCCCTTTCAGCATCCAGCCGGATTTCATCAAGGTTCTTGGAGTCTGGTTCGGGAAGGAAGGAGCAGCCCTCAAGTCCTGGGAGGAACGCTTGACCAAGATCACCCAACGGATCGGTCTGTGGAGCCTCAGACGCCTCACCTGTGAGGGCAAAGCACTGGTCCTGCGTAACGAGGTACTGCCCGTGCTGCAGTACACGGCCCAGGCCTGGCCCCCCCTTGCCACCGTGTGCAGGGCCATTACCAGGACGGTGTTTCGTTTTGTCTGGGGATCCAAGATGGACAGAGTAAAGCGGAGCATCATGTACAAGGATCCTCGCAAGGGTGGGAAGGGCGTACCCGATATCCCCACCCTCCTGCGATCCTCCTTCGTATGTGACTGCGTTCGCCGAACTCTGCGAGTCAAGAGAGGTTCCGCGGGTGGGTCCATGTCTCGCTTCTTCCTGCTCCCCCTTTGGAGACGGTTAGGCTGGGACAAGTGGGACAGCTCCTTCCCCTACAACTGGACGGCGCCATGGTTCTACGGAGACGTGGTTCGGTTTGTGAGGGAACACCAACTGGAGGGACTCAAGCCTGATTTGTGGAAGCCAAAGACTATCCACAAACTCATCAGAGCCAAGGACGAAATGGAGAACATTCCAGGACTTCATCACGACACACTGGAGACTGTTTGGACAAACGTGTCATCGGCTGGATTGACCAACGGGCACAAGGACTTGTCATGGATGGCGATACAGGGCGGACTGCCCGTCCGGTCATTCATGCACGCCCGGAACCTGTGCAAAACCCGGTACTGCCCAAGGTGCCCCTTCGTGGAGGAAACATCGCTGCACGCCTTTTGGGACTGCCGTTTTGCACAGCGCCTGTTGGTTGCCCTGGAGGATGACCTGAGGAACTCCGTCCCCAGAGGGATCCTATCGTACCATTCCGTACTTTATGGACTCTTCCCTGGGACTCACACCGTTGGAGCCATCCAGGAGGCTTGGCGCCTTATGAACTGCTTTAAGGACGCTATTTGGGTCGCCAGGAACCGGCTCATCTTGAAGAGGGAGAGGATGTCTATCCAGGATTGCCGCAGGCTGATCCACAGCCTGCTCAGAGACTATTCCATCATGGACAGTCCGGACGACAGCGCCGAGGAGGAGGTTTAGACCTCTTCCATGCCCCCTCCCTCCTTTTCCCGTTATGTGCGTCTTTCAATAAAGCTTCGGGCCTGTGATTTCCCCACCCTATCCCCCTTTTCCCCTACCCCCATCCCCCAATCGCCGGTTCGTCGTTATTTATTGTCTAACTTTTTCTTTCAGCTTGAGTGTTATGGATAAGCATAGGAGTGTGATGTATAGTTTAGTGCGTCGTACTCTATGGCTATGTAAGAAGGATTGTATAGTTCTGTGTGTACGGGGCTGCGGCACTGTACACGGTTTGTTACCTTTTTGTGAGTAGTGCATGATAATAAAGATGCTGTTAAATCAAAAAAAAAAAAAAAAAAAAAAAATCTGTTCTTATCAGTTTAATATCTGATACGTCCCCTATCTGGGGACCATATATTAAATGGATTTTTAGAACAGGGAGATGGAAAAAGAGCTTGCTCTGTCCACTCCACGCATTGACCTGGTATTGCAGTACCTCCAGGAACGGTGCACCCCTTCTTAACCCAGTTTCCAAAAGCAGAACTCAATTCACCTGATTCATATTAGCCCGATTTAATGAATTGGAAGAAAGCATACGTCTTCATATGCACCTCAATTTGGCCCATTCACTTTTCACACTTCCTCCTTTTGTTTTTTATCTTTCACACTTTTGACTTTCTTTATTCATCCAAATAGCAAACTCATCACCACTCAACCTGACCAACTCGGCTATGTCCCCGTGCTGCAGTTCTCTGTCTTATCTAGATCATTTGCAATTGAATGGAATAGATCCCTTTTGGACAAAGTGGATTCACCTGCTGCTGCAGTGACCACAGGTGTGATAACATCTAGAATTGGCATCTGGTGCGATCTCTCCGCTTCCACTCCAAAGAAAGTTACCTGTTTATTCCTATCATGCATTGGTTTTTGGGGTTTTCTTTGAGTAATGATGATCTCTTTAGTAGTCTGTTGGCGCCCTCTCCTGGAGGAATAGTTTGCTTGCTCTTGGACATTCTAAAAGAGAGGTCATGATAGACATTGAGCTTCTGAGCTCAATTGGGGACAGTCATGGGTGATGAATGTTTGCAACCTACTGCGAAGCCTCATACCGCAATATAAGGAACGTCAAATACTAAGAAAGGGCGGCCTATGAAAGAATTACTACTTTCAATAAGTACACTTAAACGGCTAATTGGGAATAGAAAAACTGTAAAAAGCCCTCTGAGAAAGCCCCCCTCTAACCTTTGATAGTAAGCTTTTCTGTAGTCTGCCTGTTGATGTATTTTCCGTTTGAACTGTGCACAACATGAAGAGACGGAACACTGGCGGCTTGTCACAATGCCCCCCGATGACATCACAATAGCGCTGCTGCCTAGAAAACAAGCTGCGCAGAAGAAGTTGTTCTTTGGGTGGGAGGGTGGGCTAGTGGAAGGAGGGGGCAATCTCTTTTTTTCCCGGGTGGTAGGGGGATGACAGGAGAAGGGAAGCGGGTGGTGAGAAAGGTACAGAGGGCAGGGTTTGGGGGCTGGGAAGGAAAGGGAAAAGATTAGGGTTTGGGGATGATGAAAGGGCTTTCTACGGGTAAGGATGGCAAAGGGTGGCAGTGACGGAAAGTCAGGCAACCTGTCCTGTCCGTCTTTTTGTATCGTGAATTGGAAAGACTGCAAGGGGGAGGGGAGTTGCTTGCGCCCTAAAGGAGGAGTTATTCAGATTCATTGCAGTGGGCGGCGGCTGCAAAACGCACCATTCTTCTTGTTTTGGCTCTGCAAAGCAGCCTTTTCAAGGGTTGGCTTGGGTGACAAAATGTCTTGTGTAGGCGTGGGTTTGTCTCCCTCTCGCTCTCTCTCCCTAAGATGTGTCCGGCATAGGCCAGGGTGCCACTCGAGGCCCAAACCAATTCTGGTTATCGCTTCTCGGCCTTTTGGCTAAGATCAAGTGTAGTGTTGTTCGAAGAGGTGGTTTAAGCTCCAGGCCACCTTAGTACAATGATACAATGCACACTGGAAGGTTGCGCTTGCTAGTACTCTGGGTGGATAGTATATTCATCTAGAGGAAAACATGGCCCTACCAGGATCGAGGCTATTAGACTGAGTAAGGGTGGGGGGCTATGGTACAACGTGCCCCAGGACTGACGACCCTGGAGTGAGTCTGAGCTTGCTGGCTTGGGACCCCGGCAATCCTTGGGCTCTGTAGCACACCGTACCTTGCCTTTTCATACTTTTTGAGCATATTACCCTATCCCGGCCTTCTGGCTAGGAAGGGAAATTTTTATAATACCGGTCGGAGGTCTGGTCAGCTTTGGGCTGAGAAACTAACACCCGGTTGGAGGTCTGGGTCAGCTTTGGCTGAGAAACCAACACCCAGTTGGAGGTCTGGGTCAGCTTCGGCTGAGAAACCAACACCCGGTTGGAGGTCCGGTTAGCCTTGGGCTGAGAAACCAACACCGGTTGACGGTCCGGGCAGTTTCGGCTGCAAAACCAACAACTAGTAGCTCTCTACTCCACTTGGGTAAGATGCCTGGGTGGACGCTGGGAGCAACGACAAGGCTCAACCAGGCTTCGGCTTGGGGGAGCACCGAAGATCCCTGACCCTTGCTGTGGCCTTCTGGCTCGGAGGGACGGGGTTGATTTTTGGGGACCCTCTCCTCACGGAAGGGTCCACACGAATCCTAGCCTTTGCACTGTTTTTGGTGTGACTTCGGTCATGCATTTTTTGCGGTGCTTTGGAAAGCTTCATTAAATCAAAAATCTGTTCTTATCAGTTTAATATCTGATACGTCCCCTATCTGGGGACCATATATTAAATGGATTTTTAGAACAGGGAGATGGAAAAAGAGCTTGCTCTGTCCACTCCACGCATTGACCTGGTATTGCAGTACCTCCAGGAACGGTGCACCCCTTCTTAACCCAGTTTCCAAAAGCAGAACTCAATTCACCTGATTCATATTAGCCCGATTTAATGAATTGGAAGAAAGCATACGTCTTCATATGCACCTCAATTTGGCCCATTCACTTTTCACACTTCCTCCTTTTGTTTTTTATCTTTCACACTTTTGACTTTCTTTATTCATCCAAATAGCAAACTCATCACCACTCAACCTGACCAACTCGGCTATGTCCCCGTGCTGCAGTTCTCTGTCTTATCTAGATCATTTGCAATTGAATGGAATAGATCCCTTTTGGACAAAGTGGATTCACCTGCTGCTGCAGTGACCACAGGTGTGATAACATCTAGAATTGGCATCTGGTGCGATCTCTCCGCTTCCACTCCAAAGAAAGTTACCTGTTTATTCCTATCATGCATTGGTTTTTGGGGTTTTCTTTGAGTAATGATGATCTCTTTAGTAGTCTGTTGGCGCCCTCTCCTGGAGGAATAGTTTGCTTGCTCTTGGACATTCTAAAAGAGAGGTCATGATAGACATTGAGCTTCTGAGCTCAATTGGGGACAGTCATGGGTGATGAATGTTTGCAACCTACTGCGAAGCCTCATACCGCAATATAAGGAACGTCAAATACTAAGAAAGGGCGGCCTATGAAAGAATTACTACTTTCAATAAGTACACTTAAACGGCTAATTGGGAATAGAAAAACTGTAAAAAGCCCTCTGAGAAAGCCCCCCTCTAACCTTTGATAGTAAGCTTTTCTGTAGTCTGCCTGTTGATGTATTTTCCGTTTGAACTGTGCACAACATGAAGAGACGGAACACTGGCGGCTTGTCACAATGCCCCCCGATGACATCACAATAGCGCTGCTGCCTAGAAAACAAGCTGCGCAGAAGAAGTTGTTCTTTGGGTGGGAGGGTGGGCTAGTGGAAGGAGGGGGCAATCTCTTTTTTTCCCGGGTGGTAGGGGGATGACAGGAGAAGGGAAGCGGGTGGTGAGAAAGGTACAGAGGGCAGGGTTTGGGGGCTGGGAAGGAAAGGGAAAAGATTAGGGTTTGGGGATGATGAAAGGGCTTTCTACGGGTAAGGATGGCAAAGGGTGGCAGTGACGGAAAGTCAGGCAACCTGTCCTGTCCGTCTTTTTGTATCGTGAATTGGAAAGACTGCAAGGGGGAGGGGAGTTGCTTGCGCCCTAAAGGAGGAGTTATTCAGATTCATTGCAGTGGGCGGCGGCTGCAAAACGCACCATTCTTCTTGTTTTGGCTCTGCAAAGCAGCCTTTTCAAGGGTTGGCTTGGGTGACAAAATGTCTTGTGTAGGCGTGGGTTTGTCTCCCTCTCGCTCTCTCTCCCTAAGATGTGTCCGGCATAGGCCAGGGTGCCACTCGAGGCCCAAACCAATTCTGGTTATCGCTTCTCGGCCTTTTGGCTAAGATCAAGTGTAGTATCTTCAGCTTTGGGCTGAGAAACCAACACCCGGTCGGAGGTCCGAGTCAGCTTCGGCTGAGAAACCAACACCCGGTTGGAGGTCTGGGTCAGCTTCGGCTGAGAAACCAACACCCGGTTGGAGGTCCGGGTCAGCTTCGGCTGAGAAACCAACACCCGGTTGGAGGTCCGGTTAGCCTTGGGCTGAGAAACCAACACCGGTTGACGGTCCGGGCAGTTTCGGCTGCGAAACCAACAACTAGTAGCTCTCTACTCCACTTGGGTAAGATGCCTGGGTGGACGCTGGGAGCAACGACAAGGCTCAACCAGGCTTCGGCTTGGGGGAGCACCGAAGATCCCTGACCCTTGCTGTGGCCTTCTGGCTCGGAGGGACGGGGTTGATTTTTGGGGACCCTCTCCTCACGGAGGGGTCCACACGAATCCTAGCCTTTGCACTGTTTTTGGTGTGACTTCGGTCATGCATTTTTTGCGGTGCTTTGGAAAGCTTCATTAAATCAAAAATCTGTTCTTATCAGTTTAATATCTGATACGTCCCCTATCTGGGGACCATATATTAAATGGATTTTTAGAACAGGGAGATGGAAAAAGAGCTTGCTCTGTCCACTCCACGCATTGACCTGGTATTGCAGTACCTCCAGGAACGGTGCACCCCTTCTTAACCCAGTTTCCAAAAGCAGAACTCAATTCACCTGATTCATATTAGCCCGATTTAATGAATTGGAAGAAAGCATACGTCTTCATATGCACCTCAATTTGGCCCATTCACTTTTCACACTTCCTCCTTTTGTTTTTTATCTTTCACACTTTTGACTTTCTTTATTCATCCAAATAGCAAACTCATCACCACTCAACCTGACCAACTCGGCTATGTCCCCGTGCTGCAGTTCTCTGTCTTATCTAGATCATTTGCAATTGAATGGAATAGATCCCTTTTGGACAAAGTGGATTCACCTGCTGCTGCAGTGACCACAGGTGTGATAACATCTAGAATTGGCATCTGGTGCGATCTCTCCGCTTCCACTCCAAAGAAAGTTACCTGTTTATTCCTATCATGCATTGGTTTTTGGGGTTTTCTTTGAGTAATGATGATCTCTTTAGTAGTCTGTTGGCGCCCTCTCCTGGAGGAATAGTTTGCTTGCTCTTGGACATTCTAAAAGAGAGGTCATGATAGACATTGAGCTTCTGAGCTCAATTGGGGACAGTCATGGGTGATGAATGTTTGCAACCTACTGCGAAGCCTCATACCGCAATATAAGGAACGTCAAATACTAAGAAAGGGCGGCCTATGAAAGAATTACTACTTTCAATAAGTACACTTAAACGGCTAATTGGGAATAGAAAAACTGTAAAAAGCCCTCTGAGAAAGCCCCCCTCTAACCTTTGATAGTAAGCTTTTCTGTAGTCTGCCTGTTGATGTATTTTCCGTTTGAACTGTGCACAACATGAAGAGACGGAACACTGGCGGCTTGTCACAATGCCCCCCGATGACATCACAATAGCGCTGCTGCCTAGAAAACAAGCTGCGCAGAAGAAGTTGTTCTTTGGGTGGGAGGGTGGGCTAGTGGAAGGAGGGGGCAATCTCTTTTTTTCCCGGGTGGTAGGGGGATGACAGGAGAAGGGAAGCGGGTGGTGAGAAAGGTACAGAGGGCAGGGTTTGGGGGCTGGGAAGGAAAGGGAAAAGATTAGGGTTTGGGGATGATGAAAGGGCTTTCTACGGGTAAGGATGGCAAAGGGTGGCAGTGACGGAAAGTCAGGCAACCTGTCCTGTCCCTCTTTTTGTATCGTGAATTGGAAAGACTGCAAGGGGGAGGGGAGTTGCTTGCGCCCTAAAGGAGGAGTTATTCAGATTCATTGCAGTGGGCGGCGGCTGCAAAACGCACCATTCTTCTTGTTTTGGCTCTGCAAAGCAGCCTTTTCAAGGGTTGGCTTGGGTGACAAAATGTCTTGTGTAGGCGTGGGTTTGTCTCCCTCTCGCTCTCTCTCCCTAAGATGTGTCCGGCATAGGCCAGGGTGCCACTCGAGGCCCAAACCAATTCTGGTTATCGCTTCTCGGCCTTTTGGCTAAGATCAAGTGTAGTATCTGTTCTTATCAGTTTAATATCTGATACGTCCCCTATCTGGGGACCATATATTAAATGGATTTTTAGAACAGGGAGATGGAAAAAGAGCTTGCTCTGTCCACTCCACGCATTGACCTGGTATTGCAGTACCTCCAGGAACGGTGCACCCCTTCTTAACCCAGTTTCCAAAAGCAGAACTCAATTCACCTGATTCATATTAGCCCGATTTAATGAATTGGAAGAAAGCATACGTCTTCATATGCACCTCAATTTGGCCCATTCACTTTTCACACTTCCTCCTTTTGTTTTTTATCTTTCACACTTTTGACTTTCTTTATTCATCCAAATAGCAAACTCATCACCACTCAACCTGACCAACTCGGCTATGTCCCCGTGCTGCAGTTCTCTGTCTTATCTAGATCATTTGCAATTGAATGGAATAGATCCCTTTTGGACAAAGTGGATTCACCTGCTGCTGCAGTGACCACAGGTGTGATAACATCTAGAATTGGCATCTGGTGCGATCTCTCCGCTTCCACTCCAAAGAAAGTTACCTGTTTATTCCTATCATGCATTGGTTTTTGGGGTTTTCTTTGAGTAATGATGATCTCTTTAGTAGTCTGTTGGCGCCCTCTCCTGGAGGAATAGTTTGCTTGCTCTTGGACATTCTAAAAGAGAGGTCATGATAGACATTGAGCTTCTGAGCTCAATTGGGGACAGTCATGGGTGATGAATGTTTGCAACCTACTGCGAAGCCTCATACCGCAATATAAGGAACGTCAAATACTAAGAAAGGGCGGCCTATGAAAGAATTACTACTTTCAATAAGTACACTTAAACGGCTAATTGGGAATAGAAAAACTGTAAAAAGCCCTCTGAGAAAGCCCCCCTCTAACCTTTGATAGTAAGCTTTTCTGTAGTCTGCCTGTTGATGTATTTTCCGTTTGAACTGTGCACAACATGAAGAGACGGAACACTGGCGGCTTGTCACAATGCCCCCCGATGACATCACAATAGCGCTGCTGCCTAGAAAACAAGCTGCGCAGAAGAAGTTGTTCTTTGGGTGGGAGGGTGGGCTAGTGGAAGGAGGGGGCAATCTCTTTTTTTCCCGGGTGGTAGGGGGATGACAGGAGAAGGGAAGCGGGTGGTGAGAAAGGTACAGAGGGCAGGGTTTGGGGGCTGGGAAGGAAAGGGAAAAGATTAGGGTTTGGGGATGATGAAAGGGCTTTCTACGGGTAAGGATGGCAAAGGGTGGCAGTGACGGAAAGTCAGGCAACCTGTCCTGTCCGTCTTTTTGTATCGTGAATTGGAAAGACTGCAAGGGGGAGGGGAGTTGCTTGCGCCCTAAAGGAGGAGTTATTCAGATTCATTGCAGTGGGCGGCGGCTGCAAAACGCACCATTCTTCTTGTTTTGGCTCTGCAAAGCAGCCTTTTCAAGGGTTGGCTTGGGTGACAAAATGTCTTGTGTAGGCGTGGGTTTGTCTCCCTCTCGCTCTCTCTCCCTAAGATGTGTCCGGCATAGGCCAGGGTGCCACTCGAGGCCCAAACCAATTCTGGTTATCGCTTCTCGGCCTTTTGGCTAAGATCAAGTGTAGTATCTGTTCTTATCAGTTTAATATCTGATACGTCCCCTATCTGGGGACCATATATTAAATGGATTTTTAGAACAGGGAGATGGAAAAAGAGCTTGCTCTGTCCACTCCACGCATTGACCTGGTATTGCAGTACCTCCAGGAACGGTGCACCCCTTCTTAACCCAGTTTCCAAAAGCAGAACTCAATTCACCTGATTCATATTAGCCCGATTTAATGAATTGGAAGAAAGCATACGTCTTCATATGCACCTCAATTTGGCCCATTCACTTTTCACACTTCCTCCTTTTGTTTTTTATCTTTCACACTTTTGACTTTCTTTATTCATCCAAATAGCAAACTCATCACCACTCAACCTGACCAACTCGGCTATGTCCCCGTGCTGCAGTTCTCTGTCTTATCTAGATCATTTGCAATTGAATGGAATAGATCCCTTTTGGACAAAGTGGATTCACCTGCTGCTGCAGTGACCACAGGTGTGATAACATCTAGAATTGGCATCTGGTGCGATCTCTCCGCTTCCACTCCAAAGAAAGTTACCTGTTTATTCCTATCATGCATTGGTTTTTGGGGTTTTCTTTGAGTAATGATGATCTCTTTAGTAGTCTGTTGGCGCCCTCTCCTGGAGGAATAGTTTGCTTGCTCTTGGACATTCTAAAAGAGAGGTCATGATAGACATTGAGCTTCTGAGCTCAATTGGGGACAGTCATGGGTGATGAATGTTTGCAACCTACTGCGAAGCCTCATACCGCAATATAAGGAACGTCAAATACTAAGAAAGGGCGGCCTATGAAAGAATTACTACTTTCAATAAGTACACTTAAACGGCTAATTGGGAATAGAAAAACTGTAAAAAGCCCTCTGAGAAAGCCCCCCTCTAACCTTTGATAGTAAGCTTTTCTGTAGTCTGCCTGTTGATGTATTTTCCGTTTGAACTGTGCACAACATGAAGAGACGGAACACTGGCGGCTTGTCACAATGCCCCCCGATGACATCACAATAGCGCTGCTGCCTAGAAAACAAGCTGCGCAGAAGAAGTTGTTCTTTGGGTGGGAGGGTGGGCTAGTGGAAGGAGGGGGCAATCTCTTTTTTTCCCGGGTGGTAGGGGGATGACAGGAGAAGGGAAGCGGGTGGTGAGAAAGGTACAGAGGGCAGGGTTTGGGGGCTGGGAAGGAAAGGGAAAAGATTAGGGTTTGGGGATGATGAAAGGGCTTTCTACGGGTAAGGATGGCAAAGGGTGGCAGTGACGGAAAGTCAGGCAACCTGTCCTGTCCGTCTTTTTGTATCGTGAATTGGAAAGACTGCAAGGGGGAGGGGAGTTGCTTGCGCCCTAAAGGAGGAGTTATTCAGATTCATTGCAGTGGGCGGCGGCTGCAAAACGCACCATTCTTCTTGTTTTGGCTCTGCAAAGCAGCCTTTTCAAGGGTTGGCTTGGGTGACAAAATGTCTTGTGTAGGCGTGGGTTTGTCTCCCTCTCGCTCTCTCTCCCTAAGATGTGTCCGGCATAGGCCAGGGTGCCACTCGAGGCCCAAACCAATTCTGGTTATCGCTTCTCGGCCTTTTGGCTAAGATCAAGTGTAGTATCTGTTCTTATCAGTTTAATATCTGATACGTCCCCTATCTGGGGACCATATATTAAATGGATTTTTAGAACAGGGAGATGGAAAAAGAGCTTGCTCTGTCCACTCCACGCATTGACCTGGTATTGCAGTACCTCCAGGAACGGTGCACCCCTTCTTAACCCAGTTTCCAAAAGCAGAACTCAATTCACCTGATTCATATTAGCCCGATTTAATGAATTGGAAGAAAGCATACGTCTTCATATGCACCTCAATTTGGCCCATTCACTTTTCACACTTCCTCCTTTTGTTTTTTATCTTTCACACTTTTGACTTTCTTTATTCATCCAAATAGCAAACTCATCACCACTCAACCTGACCAACTCGGCTATGTCCCCGTGCTGCAGTTCTCTGTCTTATCTAGATCATTTGCAATTGAATGGAATAGATCCCTTTTGGACAAAGTGGATTCACCTGCTGCTGCAGTGACCACAGGTGTGATAACATCTAGAATTGGCATCTGGTGCGATCTCTCCGCTTCCACTCCAAAGAAAGTTACCTGTTTATTCCTATCATGCATTGGTTTTTGGGGTTTTCTTTGAGTAATGATGATCTCTTTAGTAGTCTGTTGGCGCCCTCTCCTGGAGGAATAGTTTGCTTGCTCTTGGACATTCTAAAAGAGAGGTCATGATAGACATTGAGCTTCTGAGCTCAATTGGGGACAGTCATGGGTGATGAATGTTTGCAACCTACTGCGAAGCCTCATACCGCAATATAAGGAACGTCAAATACTAAGAAAGGGCGGCCTATGAAAGAATTACTACTTTCAATAAGTACACTTAAACGGCTAATTGGGAATAGAAAAACTGTAAAAAGCCCTCTGAGAAAGCCCCCCTCTAACCTTTGATAGTAAGCTTTTCTGTAGTCTGCCTGTTGATGTATTTTCCGTTTGAACTGTGCACAACATGAAGAGACGGAACACTGGCGGCTTGTCACAATGCCCCCCGATGACATCACAATAGCGCTGCTGCCTAGAAAACAAGCTGCGCAGAAGAAGTTGTTCTTTGGGTGGGAGGGTGGGCTAGTGGAAGGAGGGGGCAATCTCTTTTTTTCCCGGGTGGTAGGGGGATGACAGGAGAAGGGAAGCGGGTGGTGAGAAAGGTACAGAGGGCAGGGTTTGGGGGCTGGGAAGGAAAGGGAAAAGATTAGGGTTTGGGGATGATGAAAGGGCTTTCTACGGGTAAGGATGGCAAAGGGTGGCAGTGACGGAAAGTCAGGCAACCTGTCCTGTCCGTCTTTTTGTATCGTGAATTGGAAAGACTGCAAGGGGGAGGGGAGTTGCTTGCGCCCTAAAGGAGGAGTTATTCAGATTCATTGCAGTGGGCGGCGGCTGCAAAACGCACCATTCTTCTTGTTTTGGCTCTGCAAAGCAGCCTTTTCAAGGGTTGGCTTGGGTGACAAAATGTCTTGTGTAGGCGTGGGTTTGTCTCCCTCTCGCTCTCTCTCCCTAAGATGTGTCCGGCATAGGCCAGGGTGCCACTCGAGGCCCAAACCAATTCTGGTTATCGCTTCTCGGCCTTTTGGCTAAGATCAAGTGTAGTATCTGTGAGGCTCGGCAGATGCAATGCACACTGGAAGGTTGCGCTTGCTAGTACTCTTAATGTATAGTATATTCATCTAGAGGAAAACATGGCCCTACCAGGATCGAGGCTATTAGACTGAGTAAGTGTGGGGGCTATGGTGCAATGTGCCCCAGGACTGACGACCCTGGAGTGAGTCTGAGCTTGCTGGCTTGGGACCCCGGCGAGCCTTGGGCTCTGTAGCACACCGTACCTTGCCCTTTCATACTTTCTGAGCATACTGCTCTATCCCGGCCTTCTGGCTAGGAAAGAAAATTTTTATAATCATGGTCGGAGGTCCGTTCAGCTTTGGGCTGAGAAACCAACACCCGGTTGGAGGTCCGGGTCAGCTTCGGCTGAGAAACCAACACCCGGTTGGAGGTCTGGGTCAGCTTCGGCTGAGAAACCAACACCCGGTTGGAGGTCCGGGTCAGCTTCGGCTGAGAAACCAACACCCGGTTGGAGGTCCGGTTAGCCTTGGGCTGAGAAACCAACACCGGTTGACGGTCCGGGCAGTTTCGGCTGCGAAACCAACAACTAGTAGCTCTCTACTCCACTTGGGTAAGATGCCTGGGTGGACGCTGGGAGCAACGACAAGGCTCAACCAGGCTTCGGCTTGGGGGAGCACCGAAGATCCCTGACCCTTGCTGTGGCCTTCTGGCTCGGAGGGACGGGGTTGATTTTTGGGGACCCTCTCCTCACGGAGGGGTCCACACGAATCCTAGCCTTTGCACTGTTTTTGGTGTGACTTCGGTCATGCATTTTTTGCGGTGCTTTGGAAAGCTTCATTAAATCAAAAATCTGTTCTTATCAGTTTAATATCTGATACGTCCCCTATCTGGGGACCATATATTAAATGGATTTTTAGAACAGGGAGATGGAAAAAGAGCTTGCTCTGTCCACTCCACGCATTGACCTGGTATTGCAGTACCTCCAGGAACGGTGCACCCCTTCTTAACCCAGTTTCCAAAAGCAGAACTCAATTCACCTGATTCATATTAGCCCGATTTAATGAATTGGAAGAAAGCATACGTCTTCATATGCACCTCAATTTGGCCCATTCACTTTTCACACTTCCTCCTTTTGTTTTTTATCTTTCACACTTTTGACTTTCTTTATTCATCCAAATAGCAAACTCATCACCACTCAACCTGACCAACTCGGCTATGTCCCCGTGCTGCAGTTCTCTGTCTTATCTAGATCATTTGCAATTGAATGGAATAGATCCCTTTTGGACAAAGTGGATTCACCTGCTGCTGCAGTGACCACAGGTGTGATAACATCTAGAATTGGCATCTGGTGCGATCTCTCCGCTTCCACTCCAAAGAAAGTTACCTGTTTATTCCTATCATGCATTGGTTTTTGGGGTTTTCTTTGAGTAATGATGATCTCTTTAGTAGTCTGTTGGCGCCCTCTCCTGGAGGAATAGTTTGCTTGCTCTTGGACATTCTAAAAGAGAGGTCATGATAGACATTGAGCTTCTGAGCTCAATTGGGGACAGTCATGGGTGATGAATGTTTGCAACCTACTGCGAAGCCTCATACCGCAATATAAGGAACGTCAAATACTAAGAAAGGGCGGCCTATGAAAGAATTACTACTTTCAATAAGTACACTTAAACGGCTAATTGGGAATAGAAAAACTGTAAAAAGCCCTCTGAGAAAGCCCCCCTCTAACCTTTGATAGTAAGCTTTTCTGTAGTCTGCCTGTTGATGTATTTTCCGTTTGAACTGTGCACAACATGAAGAGACGGAACACTGGCGGCTTGTCACAATGCCCCCCGATGACATCACAATAGCGCTGCTGCCTAGAAAACAAGCTGCGCAGAAGAAGTTGTTCTTTGGGTGGGAGGGTGGGCTAGTGGAAGGAGGGGGCAATCTCTTTTTTTCCCGGGTGGTAGGGGGATGACAGGAGAAGGGAAGCGGGTGGTGAGAAAGGTACAGAGGGCAGGGTTTGGGGGCTGGGAAGGAAAGGGAAAAGATTAGGGTTTGGGGATGATGAAAGGGCTTTCTACGGGTAAGGATGGCAAAGGGTGGCAGTGACGGAAAGTCAGGCAACCTGTCCTGTCCGTCTTTTTGTATCGTGAATTGGAAAGACTGCAAGGGGGAGGGGAGTTGCTTGCGCCCTAAAGGAGGAGTTATTCAGATTCATTGCAGTGGGCGGCGGCTGCAAAACGCACCATTCTTCTTGTTTTGGCTCTGCAAAGCAGCCTTTTCAAGGGTTGGCTTGGGTGACAAAATGTCTTGTGTAGGCGTGGGTTTGTCTCCCTCTCGCTCTCTCTCCCTAAGATGTGTCCGGCATAGGCCAGGGTGCCACTCGAGGCCCAAACCAATTCTGGTTATCGCTTCTCGGCCTTTTGGCTAAGATCAAGTGTAGTATCTGTTCTTATCAGTTTAATATCTGATACGTCCCCTATCTGGGGACCATATATTAAATGGATTTTTAGAACAGGGAGATGGAAAAAGAGCTTGCTCTGTCCACTCCACGCATTGACCTGGTATTGCAGTACCTCCAGGAACGGTGCACCCCTTCTTAACCCAGTTTCCAAAAGCAGAACTCAATTCACCTGATTCATATTAGCCCGATTTAATGAATTGGAAGAAAGCATACGTCTTCATATGCACCTCAATTTGGCCCATTCACTTTTCACACTTCCTCCTTTTGTTTTTTATCTTTCACACTTTTGACTTTCTTTATTCATCCAAATAGCAAACTCATCACCACTCAACCTGACCAACTCGGCTATGTCCCCGTGCTGCAGTTCTCTGTCTTATCTAGATCATTTGCAATTGAATGGAATAGATCCCTTTTGGACAAAGTGGATTCACCTGCTGCTGCAGTGACCACAGGTGTGATAACATCTAGAATTGGCATCTGGTGCGATCTCTCCGCTTCCACTCCAAAGAAAGTTACCTGTTTATTCCTATCATGCATTGGTTTTTGGGGTTTTCTTTGAGTAATGATGATCTCTTTAGTAGTCTGTTGGCGCCCTCTCCTGGAGGAATAGTTTGCTTGCTCTTGGACATTCTAAAAGAGAGGTCATGATAGACATTGAGCTTCTGAGCTCAATTGGGGACAGTCATGGGTGATGAATGTTTGCAACCTACTGCGAAGCCTCATACCGCAATATAAGGAACGTCAAATACTAAGAAAGGGCGGCCTATGAAAGAATTACTACTTTCAATAAGTACACTTAAACGGCTAATTGGGAATAGAAAAACTGTAAAAAGCCCTCTGAGAAAGCCCCCCTCTAACCTTTGATAGTAAGCTTTTCTGTAGTCTGCCTGTTGATGTATTTTCCGTTTGAACTGTGCACAACATGAAGAGACGGAACACTGGCGGCTTGTCACAATGCCCCCCGATGACATCACAATAGCGCTGCTGCCTAGAAAACAAGCTGCGCAGAAGAAGTTGTTCTTTGGGTGGGAGGGTGGGCTAGTGGAAGGAGGGGGCAATCTCTTTTTTTCCCGGGTGGTAGGGGGATGACAGGAGAAGGGAAGCGGGTGGTGAGAAAGGTACAGAGGGCAGGGTTTGGGGGCTGGGAAGGAAAGGGAAAAGATTAGGGTTTGGGGATGATGAAAGGGCTTTCTACGGGTAAGGATGGCAAAGGGTGGCAGTGACGGAAAGTCAGGCAACCTGTCCTGTCCGTCTTTTTGTATCGTGAATTGGAAAGACTGCAAGGGGGAGGGGAGTTGCTTGCGCCCTAAAGGAGGAGTTATTCAGATTCATTGCAGTGGGCGGCGGCTGCAAAACGCACCATTCTTCTTGTTTTGGCTCTGCAAAGCAGCCTTTTCAAGGGTTGGCTTGGGTGACAAAATGTCTTGTGTAGGCGTGGGTTTGTCTCCCTCTCGCTCTCTCTCCCTAAGATGTGTCCGGCATAGGCCAGGGTGCCACTCGAGGCCCAAACCAATTCTGGTTATCGCTTCTCGGCCTTTTGGCTAAGATCAAGTGTAGTATCTGTTCTTATCAGTTTAATATCTGATACGTCCCCTATCTGGGGACCATATATTAAATGGATTTTTAGAACAGGGAGATGGAAAAAGAGCTTGCTCTGTCCACTCCACGCATTGACCTGGTATTGCAGTACCTCCAGGAACGGTGCACCCCTTCTTAACCCAGTTTCCAAAAGCAGAACTCAATTCACCTGATTCATATTAGCCCGATTTAATGAATTGGAAGAAAGCATACGTCTTCATATGCACCTCAATTTGGCCCATTCACTTTTCACACTTCCTCCTTTTGTTTTTTATCTTTCACACTTTTGACTTTCTTTATTCATCCAAATAGCAAACTCATCACCACTCAACCTGACCAACTCGGCTATGTCCCCGTGCTGCAGTTCTCTGTCTTATCTAGATCATTTGCAATTGAATGGAATAGATCCCTTTTGGACAAAGTGGATTCACCTGCTGCTGCAGTGACCACAGGTGTGATAACATCTAGAATTGGCATCTGGTGCGATCTCTCCGCTTCCACTCCAAAGAAAGTTACCTGTTTATTCCTATCATGCATTGGTTTTTGGGGTTTTCTTTGAGTAATGATGATCTCTTTAGTAGTCTGTTGGCGCCCTCTCCTGGAGGAATAGTTTGCTTGCTCTTGGACATTCTAAAAGAGAGGTCATGATAGACATTGAGCTTCTGAGCTCAATTGGGGACAGTCATGGGTGATGAATGTTTGCAACCTACTGCGAAGCCTCATACCGCAATATAAGGAACGTCAAATACTAAGAAAGGGCGGCCTATGAAAGAATTACTACTTTCAATAAGTACACTTAAACGGCTAATTGGGAATAGAAAAACTGTAAAAAGCCCTCTGAGAAAGCCCCCCTCTAACCTTTGATAGTAAGCTTTTCTGTAGTCTGCCTGTTGATGTATTTTCCGTTTGAACTGTGCACAACATGAAGAGACGGAACACTGGCGGCTTGTCACAATGCCCCCCGATGACATCACAATAGCGCTGCTGCCTAGAAAACAAGCTGCGCAGAAGAAGTTGTTCTTTGGGTGGGAGGGTGGGCTAGTGGAAGGAGGGGGCAATCTCTTTTTTTCCCGGGTGGTAGGGGGATGACAGGAGAAGGGAAGCGGGTGGTGAGAAAGGTACAGAGGGCAGGGTTTGGGGGCTGGGAAGGAAAGGGAAAAGATTAGGGTTTGGGGATGATGAAAGGGCTTTCTACGGGTAAGGATGGCAAAGGGTGGCAGTGACGGAAAGTCAGGCAACCTGTCCTGTCCGTCTTTTTGTATCGTGAATTGGAAAGACTGCAAGGGGGAGGGGAGTTGCTTGCGCCCTAAAGGAGGAGTTATTCAGATTCATTGCAGTGGGCGGCGGCTGCAAAACGCACCATTCTTCTTGTTTTGGCTCTGCAAAGCAGCCTTTTCAAGGGTTGGCTTGGGTGACAAAATGTCTTGTGTAGGCGTGGGTTTGTCTCCCTCTCGCTCTCTCTCCCTAAGATGTGTCCGGCATAGGCCAGGGTGCCACTCGAGGCCCAAACCAATTCTGGTTATCGCTTCTCGGCCTTTTGGCTAAGATCAAGTGTAGTATCTGTTCTTATCAGTTTAATATCTGATACGTCCCCTATCTGGGGACCATATATTAAATGGATTTTTAGAACAGGGAGATGGAAAAAGAGCTTGCTCTGTCCACTCCACGCATTGACCTGGTATTGCAGTACCTCCAGGAACGGTGCACCCCTTCTTAACCCAGTTTCCAAAAGCAGAACTCAATTCACCTGATTCATATTAGCCCGATTTAATGAATTGGAAGAAAGCATACGTCTTCATATGCACCTCAATTTGGCCCATTCACTTTTCACACTTCCTCCTTTTGTTTTTTATCTTTCACACTTTTGACTTTCTTTATTCATCCAAATAGCAAACTCATCACCACTCAACCTGACCAACTCGGCTATGTCCCCGTGCTGCAGTTCTCTGTCTTATCTAGATCATTTGCAATTGAATGGAATAGATCCCTTTTGGACAAAGTGGATTCACCTGCTGCTGCAGTGACCACAGGTGTGATAACATCTAGAATTGGCATCTGGTGCGATCTCTCCGCTTCCACTCCAAAGAAAGTTACCTGTTTATTCCTATCATGCATTGGTTTTTGGGGTTTTCTTTGAGTAATGATGATCTCTTTAGTAGTCTGTTGGCGCCCTCTCCTGGAGGAATAGTTTGCTTGCTCTTGGACATTCTAAAAGAGAGGTCATGATAGACATTGAGCTTCTGAGCTCAATTGGGGACAGTCATGGGTGATGAATGTTTGCAACCTACTGCGAAGCCTCATACCGCAATATAAGGAACGTCAAATACTAAGAAAGGGCGGCCTATGAAAGAATTACTACTTTCAATAAGTACACTTAAACGGCTAATTGGGAATAGAAAAACTGTAAAAAGCCCTCTGAGAAAGCCCCCCTCTAACCTTTGATAGTAAGCTTTTCTGTAGTCTGCCTGTTGATGTATTTTCCGTTTGAACTGTGCACAACATGAAGAGACGGAACACTGGCGGCTTGTCACAATGCCCCCCGATGACATCACAATAGCGCTGCTGCCTAGAAAACAAGCTGCGCAGAAGAAGTTGTTCTTTGGGTGGGAGGGTGGGCTAGTGGAAGGAGGGGGCAATCTCTTTTTTTCCCGGGTGGTAGGGGGATGACAGGAGAAGGGAAGCGGGTGGTGAGAAAGGTACAGAGGGCAGGGTTTGGGGGCTGGGAAGGAAAGGGAAAAGATTAGGGTTTGGGGATGATGAAAGGGCTTTCTACGGGTAAGGATGGCAAAGGGTGGCAGTGACGGAAAGTCAGGCAACCTGTCCTGTCCGTCTTTTTGTATCGTGAATTGGAAAGACTGCAAGGGGGAGGGGAGTTGCTTGCGCCCTAAAGGAGGAGTTATTCAGATTCATTGCAGTGGGCGGCGGCTGCAAAACGCACCATTCTTCTTGTTTTGGCTCTGCAAAGCAGCCTTTTCAAGGGTTGGCTTGGGTGACAAAATGTCTTGTGTAGGCGTGGGTTTGTCTCCCTCTCGCTCTCTCTCCCTAAGATGTGTCCGGCATAGGCCAGGGTGCCACTCGAGGCCCAAACCAATTCTGGTTATCGCTTCTCGGCCTTTTGGCTAAGATCAAGTGTAGTATCTGTTCTTATCAGTTTAATATCTGATACGTCCCCTATCTGGGGACCATATATTAAATGGATTTTTAGAACAGGGAGATGGAAAAAGAGCTTGCTCTGTCCACTCCACGCATTGACCTGGTATTGCAGTACCTCCAGGAACGGTGCACCCCTTCTTAACCCAGTTTCCAAAAGCAGAACTCAATTCACCTGATTCATATTAGCCCGATTTAATGAATTGGAAGAAAGCATACGTCTTCATATGCACCTCAATTTGGCCCATTCACTTTTCACACTTCCTCCTTTTGTTTTTTATCTTTCACACTTTTGACTTTCTTTATTCATCCAAATAGCAAACTCATCACCACTCAACCTGACCAACTCGGCTATGTCCCCGTGCTGCAGTTCTCTGTCTTATCTAGATCATTTGCAATTGAATGGAATAGATCCCTTTTGGACAAAGTGGATTCACCTGCTGCTGCAGTGACCACAGGTGTGATAACATCTAGAATTGGCATCTGGTGCGATCTCTCCGCTTCCACTCCAAAGAAAGTTACCTGTTTATTCCTATCATGCATTGGTTTTTGGGGTTTTCTTTGAGTAATGATGATCTCTTTAGTAGTCTGTTGGCGCCCTCTCCTGGAGGAATAGTTTGCTTGCTCTTGGACATTCTAAAAGAGAGGTCATGATAGACATTGAGCTTCTGAGCTCAATTGGGGACAGTCATGGGTGATGAATGTTTGCAACCTACTGCGAAGCCTCATACCGCAATATAAGGAACGTCAAATACTAAGAAAGGGCGGCCTATGAAAGAATTACTACTTTCAATAAGTACACTTAAACGGCTAATTGGGAATAGAAAAACTGTAAAAAGCCCTCTGAGAAAGCCCCCCTCTAACCTTTGATAGTAAGCTTTTCTGTAGTCTGCCTGTTGATGTATTTTCCGTTTGAACTGTGCACAACATGAAGAGACGGAACACTGGCGGCTTGTCACAATGCCCCCCGATGACATCACAATAGCGCTGCTGCCTAGAAAACAAGCTGCGCAGAAGAAGTTGTTCTTTGGGTGGGAGGGTGGGCTAGTGGAAGGAGGGGGCAATCTCTTTTTTTCCCGGGTGGTAGGGGGATGACAGGAGAAGGGAAGCGGGTGGTGAGAAAGGTACAGAGGGCAGGGTTTGGGGGCTGGGAAGGAAAGGGAAAAGATTAGGGTTTGGGGATGATGAAAGGGCTTTCTACGGGTAAGGATGGCAAAGGGTGGCAGTGACGGAAAGTCAGGCAACCTGTCCTGTCCGTCTTTTTGTATCGTGAATTGGAAAGACTGCAAGGGGGAGGGGAGTTGCTTGCGCCCTAAAGGAGGAGTTATTCAGATTCATTGCAGTGGGCGGCGGCTGCAAAACGCACCATTCTTCTTGTTTTGGCTCTGCAAAGCAGCCTTTTCAAGGGTTGGCTTGGGTGACAAAATGTCTTGTGTAGGCGTGGGTTTGTCTCCCTCTCGCTCTCTCTCCCTAAGATGTGTCCGGCATAGGCCAGGGTGCCACTCGAGGCCCAAACCAATTCTGGTTATCGCTTCTCGGCCTTTTGGCTAAGATCAAGTGTAGTATCTGTTCTTATCAGTTTAATATCTGATACGTCCCCTATCTGGGGACCATATATTAAATGGATTTTTAGAACAGGGAGATGGAAAAAGAGCTTGCTCTGTCCACTCCACGCATTGACCTGGTATTGCAGTACCTCCAGGAACGGTGCACCCCTTCTTAACCCAGTTTCCAAAAGCAGAACTCAATTCACCTGATTCATATTAGCCCGATTTAATGAATTGGAAGAAAGCATACGTCTTCATATGCACCTCAATTTGGCCCATTCACTTTTCACACTTCCTCCTTTTGTTTTTTATCTTTCACACTTTTGACTTTCTTTATTCATCCAAATAGCAAACTCATCACCACTCAACCTGACCAACTCGGCTATGTCCCCGTGCTGCAGTTCTCTGTCTTATCTAGATCATTTGCAATTGAATGGAATAGATCCCTTTTGGACAAAGTGGATTCACCTGCTGCTGCAGTGACCACAGGTGTGATAACATCTAGAATTGGCATCTGGTGCGATCTCTCCGCTTCCACTCCAAAGAAAGTTACCTGTTTATTCCTATCATGCATTGGTTTTTGGGGTTTTCTTTGAGTAATGATGATCTCTTTAGTAGTCTGTTGGCGCCCTCTCCTGGAGGAATAGTTTGCTTGCTCTTGGACATTCTAAAAGAGAGGTCATGATAGACATTGAGCTTCTGAGCTCAATTGGGGACAGTCATGGGTGATGAATGTTTGCAACCTACTGCGAAGCCTCATACCGCAATATAAGGAACGTCAAATACTAAGAAAGGGCGGCCTATGAAAGAATTACTACTTTCAATAAGTACACTTAAACGGCTAATTGGGAATAGAAAAACTGTAAAAAGCCCTCTGAGAAAGCCCCCCTCTAACCTTTGATAGTAAGCTTTTCTGTAGTCTGCCTGTTGATGTATTTTCCGTTTGAACTGTGCACAACATGAAGAGACGGAACACTGGCGGCTTGTCACAATGCCCCCCGATGACATCACAATAGCGCTGCTGCCTAGAAAACAAGCTGCGCAGAAGAAGTTGTTCTTTGGGTGGGAGGGTGGGCTAGTGGAAGGAGGGGGCAATCTCTTTTTTTCCCGGGTGGTAGGGGGATGACAGGAGAAGGGAAGCGGGTGGTGAGAAAGGTACAGAGGGCAGGGTTTGGGGGCTGGGAAGGAAAGGGAAAAGATTAGGGTTTGGGGATGATGAAAGGGCTTTCTACGGGTAAGGATGGCAAAGGGTGGCAGTGACGGAAAGTCAGGCAACCTGTCCTGTCCGTCTTTTTGTATCGTGAATTGGAAAGACTGCAAGGGGGAGGGGAGTTGCTTGCGCCCTAAAGGAGGAGTTATTCAGATTCATTGCAGTGGGCGGCGGCTGCAAAACGCACCATTCTTCTTGTTTTGGCTCTGCAAAGCAGCCTTTTCAAGGGTTGGCTTGGGTGACAAAATGTCTTGTGTAGGCGTGGGTTTGTCTCCCTCTCGCTCTCTCTCCCTAAGATGTGTCCGGCATAGGCCAGGGTGCCACTCGAGGCCCAAACCAATTCTGGTTATCGCTTCTCGGCCTTTTGGCTAAGATCAAGTGTAGTATCTGTTCTTATCAGTTTAATATCTGATACGTCCCCTATCTGGGGACCATATATTAAATGGATTTTTAGAACAGGGAGATGGAAAAAGAGCTTGCTCTGTCCACTCCACGCATTGACCTGGTATTGCAGTACCTCCAGGAACGGTGCACCCCTTCTTAACCCAGTTTCCAAAAGCAGAACTCAATTCACCTGATTCATATTAGCCCGATTTAATGAATTGGAAGAAAGCATACGTCTTCATATGCACCTCAATTTGGCCCATTCACTTTTCACACTTCCTCCTTTTGTTTTTTATCTTTCACACTTTTGACTTTCTTTATTCATCCAAATAGCAAACTCATCACCACTCAACCTGACCAACTCGGCTATGTCCCCGTGCTGCAGTTCTCTGTCTTATCTAGATCATTTGCAATTGAATGGAATAGATCCCTTTTGGACAAAGTGGATTCACCTGCTGCTGCAGTGACCACAGGTGTGATAACATCTAGAATTGGCATCTGGTGCGATCTCTCCGCTTCCACTCCAAAGAAAGTTACCTGTTTATTCCTATCATGCATTGGTTTTTGGGGTTTTCTTTGAGTAATGATGATCTCTTTAGTAGTCTGTTGGCGCCCTCTCCTGGAGGAATAGTTTGCTTGCTCTTGGACATTCTAAAAGAGAGGTCATGATAGACATTGAGCTTCTGAGCTCAATTGGGGACAGTCATGGGTGATGAATGTTTGCAACCTACTGCGAAGCCTCATACCGCAATATAAGGAACGTCAAATACTAAGAAAGGGCGGCCTATGAAAGAATTACTACTTTCAATAAGTACACTTAAACGGCTAATTGGGAATAGAAAAACTGTAAAAAGCCCTCTGAGAAAGCCCCCCTCTAACCTTTGATAGTAAGCTTTTCTGTAGTCTGCCTGTTGATGTATTTTCCGTTTGAACTGTGCACAACATGAAGAGACGGAACACTGGCGGCTTGTCACAATGCCCCCCGATGACATCACAATAGCGCTGCTGCCTAGAAAACAAGCTGCGCAGAAGAAGTTGTTCTTTGGGTGGGAGGGTGGGCTAGTGGAAGGAGGGGGCAATCTCTTTTTTTCCCGGGTGGTAGGGGGATGACAGGAGAAGGGAAGCGGGTGGTGAGAAAGGTACAGAGGGCAGGGTTTGGGGGCTGGGAAGGAAAGGGAAAAGATTAGGGTTTGGGGATGATGAAAGGGCTTTCTACGGGTAAGGATGGCAAAGGGTGGCAGTGACGGAAAGTCAGGCAACCTGTCCTGTCCGTCTTTTTGTATCGTGAATTGGAAAGACTGCAAGGGGGAGGGGAGTTGCTTGCGCCCTAAAGGAGGAGTTATTCAGATTCATTGCAGTGGGCGGCGGCTGCAAAACGCACCATTCTTCTTGTTTTGGCTCTGCAAAGCAGCCTTTTCAAGGGTTGGCTTGGGTGACAAAATGTCTTGTGTAGGCGTGGGTTTGTCTCCCTCTCGCTCTCTCTCCCTAAGATGTGTCCGGCATAGGCCAGGGTGCCACTCGAGGCCCAAACCAATTCTGGTTATCGCTTCTCGGCCTTTTGGCTAAGATCAAGTGTAGTATCTGTTCTTATCAGTTTAATATCTGATACGTCCCCTATCTGGGGACCATATATTAAATGGATTTTTAGAACAGGGAGATGGAAAAAGAGCTTGCTCTGTCCACTCCACGCATTGACCTGGTATTGCAGTACCTCCAGGAACGGTGCACCCCTTCTTAACCCAGTTTCCAAAAGCAGAACTCAATTCACCTGATTCATATTAGCCCGATTTAATGAATTGGAAGAAAGCATACGTCTTCATATGCACCTCAATTTGGCCCATTCACTTTTCACACTTCCTCCTTTTGTTTTTTATCTTTCACACTTTTGACTTTCTTTATTCATCCAAATAGCAAACTCATCACCACTCAACCTGACCAACTCGGCTATGTCCCCGTGCTGCAGTTCTCTGTCTTATCTAGATCATTTGCAATTGAATGGAATAGATCCCTTTTGGACAAAGTGGATTCACCTGCTGCTGCAGTGACCACAGGTGTGATAACATCTAGAATTGGCATCTGGTGCGATCTCTCCGCTTCCACTCCAAAGAAAGTTACCTGTTTATTCCTATCATGCATTGGTTTTTGGGGTTTTCTTTGAGTAATGATGATCTCTTTAGTAGTCTGTTGGCGCCCTCTCCTGGAGGAATAGTTTGCTTGCTCTTGGACATTCTAAAAGAGAGGTCATGATAGACATTGAGCTTCTGAGCTCAATTGGGGACAGTCATGGGTGATGAATGTTTGCAACCTACTGCGAAGCCTCATACCGCAATATAAGGAACGTCAAATACTAAGAAAGGGCGGCCTATGAAAGAATTACTACTTTCAATAAGTACACTTAAACGGCTAATTGGGAATAGAAAAACTGTAAAAAGCCCTCTGAGAAAGCCCCCCTCTAACCTTTGATAGTAAGCTTTTCTGTAGTCTGCCTGTTGATGTATTTTCCGTTTGAACTGTGCACAACATGAAGAGACGGAACACTGGCGGCTTGTCACAATGCCCCCCGATGACATCACAATAGCGCTGCTGCCTAGAAAACAAGCTGCGCAGAAGAAGTTGTTCTTTGGGTGGGAGGGTGGGCTAGTGGAAGGAGGGGGCAATCTCTTTTTTTCCCGGGTGGTAGGGGGATGACAGGAGAAGGGAAGCGGGTGGTGAGAAAGGTACAGAGGGCAGGGTTTGGGGGCTGGGAAGGAAAGGGAAAAGATTAGGGTTTGGGGATGATGAAAGGGCTTTCTACGGGTAAGGATGGCAAAGGGTGGCAGTGACGGAAAGTCAGGCAACCTGTCCTGTCCGTCTTTTTGTATCGTGAATTGGAAAGACTGCAAGGGGGAGGGGAGTTGCTTGCGCCCTAAAGGAGGAGTTATTCAGATTCATTGCAGTGGGCGGCGGCTGCAAAACGCACCATTCTTCTTGTTTTGGCTCTGCAAAGCAGCCTTTTCAAGGGTTGGCTTGGGTGACAAAATGTCTTGTGTAGGCGTGGGTTTGTCTCCCTCTCGCTCTCTCTCCCTAAGATGTGTCCGGCATAGGCCAGGGTGCCACTCGAGGCCCAAACCAATTCTGGTTATCGCTTCTCGGCCTTTTGGCTAAGATCAAGTGTAGTATCTGTTCTTATCAGTTTAATATCTGATACGTCCCCTATCTGGGGACCATATATTAAATGGATTTTTAGAACAGGGAGATGGAAAAAGAGCTTGCTCTGTCCACTCCACGCATTGACCTGGTATTGCAGTACCTCCAGGAACGGTGCACCCCTTCTTAACCCAGTTTCCAAAAGCAGAACTCAATTCACCTGATTCATATTAGCCCGATTTAATGAATTGGAAGAAAGCATACGTCTTCATATGCACCTCAATTTGGCCCATTCACTTTTCACACTTCCTCCTTTTGTTTTTTATCTTTCACACTTTTGACTTTCTTTATTCATCCAAATAGCAAACTCATCACCACTCAACCTGACCAACTCGGCTATGTCCCCGTGCTGCAGTTCTCTGTCTTATCTAGATCATTTGCAATTGAATGGAATAGATCCCTTTTGGACAAAGTGGATTCACCTGCTGCTGCAGTGACCACAGGTGTGATAACATCTAGAATTGGCATCTGGTGCGATCTCTCCGCTTCCACTCCAAAGAAAGTTACCTGTTTATTCCTATCATGCATTGGTTTTTGGGGTTTTCTTTGAGTAATGATGATCTCTTTAGTAGTCTGTTGGCGCCCTCTCCTGGAGGAATAGTTTGCTTGCTCTTGGACATTCTAAAAGAGAGGTCATGATAGACATTGAGCTTCTGAGCTCAATTGGGGACAGTCATGGGTGATGAATGTTTGCAACCTACTGCGAAGCCTCATACCGCAATATAAGGAACGTCAAATACTAAGAAAGGGCGGCCTATGAAAGAATTACTACTTTCAATAAGTACACTTAAACGGCTAATTGGGAATAGAAAAACTGTAAAAAGCCCTCTGAGAAAGCCCCCCTCTAACCTTTGATAGTAAGCTTTTCTGTAGTCTGCCTGTTGATGTATTTTCCGTTTGAACTGTGCACAACATGAAGAGACGGAACACTGGCGGCTTGTCACAATGCCCCCCGATGACATCACAATAGCGCTGCTGCCTAGAAAACAAGCTGCGCAGAAGAAGTTGTTCTTTGGGTGGGAGGGTGGGCTAGTGGAAGGAGGGGGCAATCTCTTTTTTTCCCGGGTGGTAGGGGGATGACAGGAGAAGGGAAGCGGGTGGTGAGAAAGGTACAGAGGGCAGGGTTTGGGGGCTGGGAAGGAAAGGGAAAAGATTAGGGTTTGGGGATGATGAAAGGGCTTTCTACGGGTAAGGATGGCAAAGGGTGGCAGTGACGGAAAGTCAGGCAACCTGTCCTGTCCGTCTTTTTGTATCGTGAATTGGAAAGACTGCAAGGGGGAGGGGAGTTGCTTGCGCCCTAAAGGAGGAGTTATTCAGATTCATTGCAGTGGGCGGCGGCTGCAAAACGCACCATTCTTCTTGTTTTGGCTCTGCAAAGCAGCCTTTTCAAGGGTTGGCTTGGGTGACAAAATGTCTTGTGTAGGCGTGGGTTTGTCTCCCTCTCGCTCTCTCTCAGTAAGATGTGTCCGGCATAGGCCAGGGTGCCACTCGAGGCCCAAACCAATTCTGGTTATCGCTTCTCGGCCTTTTGGCTAAGATCAAGTGTAGTATCTGTTCTTATCAGTTTAATATCTGATACGTCCCCTATCTGGGGACCATATATTAAATGGATTTTTAGAACAGGGAGATGGAAAAAGAGCTTGCTCTGTCCACTCCACGCATTGACCTGGTATTGCAGTACCTCCAGGAACGGTGCACCCCTTCTTAACCCAGTTTCCAAAAGCAGAACTCAATTCACCTGATTCATATTAGCCCGATTTAATGAATTGGAAGAAAGCATACGTCTTCATATGCACCTCAATTTGGCCCATTCACTTTTCACACTTCCTCCTTTTGTTTTTTATCTTTCACACTTTTGACTTTCTTTATTCATCCAAATAGCAAACTCATCACCACTCAACCTGACCAACTCGGCTATGTCCCCGTGCTGCAGTTCTCTGTCTTATCTAGATCATTTGCAATTGAATGGAATAGATCCCTTTTGGACAAAGTGGATTCACCTGCTGCTGCAGTGACCACAGGTGTGATAACATCTAGAATTGGCATCTGGTGCGATCTCTCCGCTTCCACTCCAAAGAAAGTTACCTGTTTATTCCTATCATGCATTGGTTTTTGGGGTTTTCTTTGAGTAATGATGATCTCTTTAGTAGTCTGTTGGCGCCCTCTCCTGGAGGAATAGTTTGCTTGCTCTTGGACATTCTAAAAGAGAGGTCATGATAGACATTGAGCTTCTGAGCTCAATTGGGGACAGTCATGGGTGATGAATGTTTGCAACCTACTGCGAAGCCTCATACCGCAATATAAGGAACGTCAAATACTAAGAAAGGGCGGCCTATGAAAGAATTACTACTTTCAATAAGTACACTTAAACGGCTAATTGGGAATAGAAAAACTGTAAAAAGCCCTCTGAGAAAGCCCCCCTCTAACCTTTGATAGTAAGCTTTTCTGTAGTCTGCCTGTTGATGTATTTTCCGTTTGAACTGTGCACAACATGAAGAGACGGAACACTGGCGGCTTGTCACAATGCCCCCCGATGACATCACAATAGCGCTGCTGCCTAGAAAACAAGCTGCGCAGAAGAAGTTGTTCTTTGGGTGGGAGGGTGGGCTAGTGGAAGGAGGGGGCAATCTCTTTTTTTCCCGGGTGGTAGGGGGATGACAGGAGAAGGGAAGCGGGTGGTGAGAAAGGTACAGAGGGCAGGGTTTGGGGGCTGGGAAGGAAAGGGAAAAGATTAGGGTTTGGGGATGATGAAAGGGCTTTCTACGGGTAAGGATGGCAAAGGGTGGCAGTGACGGAAAGTCAGGCAACCTGTCCTGTCCGTCTTTTTGTATCGTGAATTGGAAAGACTGCAAGGGGGAGGGGAGTTGCTTGCGCCCTAAAGGAGGAGTTATTCAGATTCATTGCAGTGGGCGGCGGCTGCAAAACGCACCATTCTTCTTGTTTTGGCTCTGCAAAGCAGCCTTTTCAAGGGTTGGCTTGGGTGACAAAATGTCTTGTGTAGGCGTGGGTTTGTCTCCCTCTCGCTCTCTCTCCCTAAGATGTGTCCGGCATAGGCCAGGGTGCCACTCGAGGCCCAAACCAATTCTGGTTATCGCTTCTCGGCCTTTTGGCTAAGATCAAGTGTAGTATCTGTTCTTATCAGTTTAATATCTGATACGTCCCCTATCTGGGGACCATATATTAAATGGATTTTTAGAACAGGGAGATGGAAAAAGAGCTTGCTCTGTCCACTCCACGCATTGACCTGGTATTGCAGTACCTCCAGGAACGGTGCACCCCTTCTTAACCCAGTTTCCAAAAGCAGAACTCAATTCACCTGATTCATATTAGCCCGATTTAATGAATTGGAAGAAAGCATACGTCTTCATATGCACCTCAATTTGGCCCATTCACTTTTCACACTTCCTCCTTTTGTTTTTTATCTTTCACACTTTTGACTTTCTTTATTCATCCAAATAGCAAACTCATCACCACTCAACCTGACCAACTCGGCTATGTCCCCGTGCTGCAGTTCTCTGTCTTATCTAGATCATTTGCAATTGAATGGAATAGATCCCTTTTGGACAAAGTGGATTCACCTGCTGCTGCAGTGACCACAGGTGTGATAACATCTAGAATTGGCATCTGGTGCGATCTCTCCGCTTCCACTCCAAAGAAAGTTACCTGTTTATTCCTATCATGCATTGGTTTTTGGGGTTTTCTTTGAGTAATGATGATCTCTTTAGTAGTCTGTTGGCGCCCTCTCCTGGAGGAATAGTTTGCTTGCTCTTGGACATTCTAAAAGAGAGGTCATGATAGACATTGAGCTTCTGAGCTCAATTGGGGACAGTCATGGGTGATGAATGTTTGCAACCTACTGCGAAGCCTCATACCGCAATATAAGGAACGTCAAATACTAAGAAAGGGCGGCCTATGAAAGAATTACTACTTTCAATAAGTACACTTAAACGGCTAATTGGGAATAGAAAAACTGTAAAAAGCCCTCTGAGAAAGCCCCCCTCTAACCTTTGATAGTAAGCTTTTCTGTAGTCTGCCTGTTGATGTATTTTCCGTTTGAACTGTGCACAACATGAAGAGACGGAACACTGGCGGCTTGTCACAATGCCCCCCGATGACATCACAATAGCGCTGCTGCCTAGAAAACAAGCTGCGCAGAAGAAGTTGTTCTTTGGGTGGGAGGGTGGGCTAGTGGAAGGAGGGGGCAATCTCTTTTTTTCCCGGGTGGTAGGGGGATGACAGGAGAAGGGAAGCGGGTGGTGAGAAAGGTACAGAGGGCAGGGTTTGGGGGCTGGGAAGGAAAGGGAAAAGATTAGGGTTTGGGGATGATGAAAGGGCTTTCTACGGGTAAGGATGGCAAAGGGTGGCAGTGACGGAAAGTCAGGCAACCTGTCCTGTCCGTCTTTTTGTATCGTGAATTGGAAAGACTGCAAGGGGGAGGGGAGTTGCTTGCGCCCTAAAGGAGGAGTTATTCAGATTCATTGCAGTGGGCGGCGGCTGCAAAACGCACCATTCTTCTTGTTTTGGCTCTGCAAAGCAGCCTTTTCAAGGGTTGGCTTGGGTGACAAAATGTCTTGTGTAGGCGTGGGTTTGTCTCCCTCTCGCTCTCTCTCCCTAAGATGTGTCCGGCATAGGCCAGGGTGCCACTCGAGGCCCAAACCAATTCTGGTTATCGCTTCTCGGCCTTTTGGCTAAGATCAAGTGTAGTATCTGTTCTTATCAGTTTAATATCTGATACGTCCCCTATCTGGGGACCATATATTAAATGGATTTTTAGAACAGGGAGATGGAAAAAGAGCTTGCTCTGTCCACTCCACGCATTGACCTGGTATTGCAGTACCTCCAGGAACGGTGCACCCCTTCTTAACCCAGTTTCCAAAAGCAGAACTCAATTCACCTGATTCATATTAGCCCGATTTAATGAATTGGAAGAAAGCATACGTCTTCATATGCACCTCAATTTGGCCCATTCACTTTTCACACTTCCTCCTTTTGTTTTTTATCTTTCACACTTTTGACTTTCTTTATTCATCCAAATAGCAAACTCATCACCACTCAACCTGACCAACTCGGCTATGTCCCCGTGCTGCAGTTCTCTGTCTTATCTAGATCATTTGCAATTGAATGGAATAGATCCCTTTTGGACAAAGTGGATTCACCTGCTGCTGCAGTGACCACAGGTGTGATAACATCTAGAATTGGCATCTGGTGCGATCTCTCCGCTTCCACTCCAAAGAAAGTTACCTGTTTATTCCTATCATGCATTGGTTTTTGGGGTTTTCTTTGAGTAATGATGATCTCTTTAGTAGTCTGTTGGCGCCCTCTCCTGGAGGAATAGTTTGCTTGCTCTTGGACATTCTAAAAGAGAGGTCATGATAGACATTGAGCTTCTGAGCTCAATTGGGGACAGTCATGGGTGATGAATGTTTGCAACCTACTGCGAAGCCTCATACCGCAATATAAGGAACGTCAAATACTAAGAAAGGGCGGCCTATGAAAGAATTACTACTTTCAATAAGTACACTTAAACGGCTAATTGGGAATAGAAAAACTGTAAAAAGCCCTCTGAGAAAGCCCCCCTCTAACCTTTGATAGTAAGCTTTTCTGTAGTCTGCCTGTTGATGTATTTTCCGTTTGAACTGTGCACAACATGAAGAGACGGAACACTGGCGGCTTGTCACAATGCCCCCCGATGACATCACAATAGCGCTGCTGCCTAGAAAACAAGCTGCGCAGAAGAAGTTGTTCTTTGGGTGGGAGGGTGGGCTAGTGGAAGGAGGGGGCAATCTCTTTTTTTCCCGGGTGGTAGGGGGATGACAGGAGAAGGGAAGCGGGTGGTGAGAAAGGTACAGAGGGCAGGGTTTGGGGGCTGGGAAGGAAAGGGAAAAGATTAGGGTTTGGGGATGATGAAAGGGCTTTCTACGGGTAAGGATGGCAAAGGGTGGCAGTGACGGAAAGTCAGGCAACCTGTCCTGTCCGTCTTTTTGTATCGTGAATTGGAAAGACTGCAAGGGGGAGGGGAGTTGCTTGCGCCCTAAAGGAGGAGTTATTCAGATTCATTGCAGTGGGCGGCGGCTGCAAAACGCACCATTCTTCTTGTTTTGACTCTGCAAAGCAGCCTTTTCAAGGGTTGGCTTGGGTGACAAAATGTCTTGTGTAGGCGTGGGTTTGTCTCCCTCTCGCTCTCTCTCCCTAAGATGTGTCCGGCATAGGCCAGGGTGCCACTCGAGGCCCAAACCAATTCTGGTTATCGCTTCTCGGCCTTTTGGCTAAGATCAAGTGTAGTATCTGTTCTTATCAGTTTAATATCTGATACGTCCCCTATCTGGGGACCATATATTAAATGGATTTTTAGAACAGGGAGATGGAAAAAGAGCTTGCTCTGTCCACTCCACGCATTGACCTGGTATTGCAGTACCTCCAGGAACGGTGCACCCCTTCTTAACCCAGTTTCCAAAAGCAGAACTCAATTCACCTGATTCATATTAGCCCGATTTAATGAATTGGAAGAAAGCATACGTCTTCATATGCACCTCAATTTGGCCCATTCACTTTTCACACTTCCTCCTTTTGTTTTTTATCTTTCACACTTTTGACTTTCTTTATTCATCCAAATAGCAAACTCATCACCACTCAACCTGACCAACTCGGCTATGTCCCCGTGCTGCAGTTCTCTGTCTTATCTAGATCATTTGCAATTGAATGGAATAGATCCCTTTTGGACAAAGTGGATTCACCTGCTGCTGCAGTGACCACAGGTGTGATAACATCTAGAATTGGCATCTGGTGCGATCTCTCCGCTTCCACTCCAAAGAAAGTTACCTGTTTATTCCTATCATGCATTGGTTTTTGGGGTTTTCTTTGAGTAATGATGATCTCTTTAGTAGTCTGTTGGCGCCCTCTCCTGGAGGAATAGTTTGCTTGCTCTTGGACATTCTAAAAGAGAGGTCATGATAGACATTGAGCTTCTGAGCTCAATTGGGGACAGTCATGGGTGATGAATGTTTGCAACCTACTGCGAAGCCTCATACCGCAATATAAGGAACGTCAAATACTAAGAAAGGGCGGCCTATGAAAGAATTACTACTTTCAATAAGTACACTTAAACGGCTAATTGGGAATAGAAAAACTGTAAAAAGCCCTCTGAGAAAGCCCCCCTCTAACCTTTGATAGTAAGCTTTTCTGTAGTCTGCCTGTTGATGTATTTTCCGTTTGAACTGTGCACAACATGAAGAGACGGAACACTGGCGGCTTGTCACAATGCCCCCCGATGACATCACAATAGCGCTGCTGCCTAGAAAACAAGCTGCGCAGAAGAAGTTGTTCTTTGGGTGGGAGGGTGGGCTAGTGGAAGGAGGGGGCAATCTCTTTTTTTCCCGGGTGGTAGGGGGATGACAGGAGAAGGGAAGCGGGTGGTGAGAAAGGTACAGAGGGCAGGGTTTGGGGGCTGGGAAGGAAAGGGAAAAGATTAGGGTTTGGGGATGATGAAAGGGCTTTCTACGGGTAAGGATGGCAAAGGGTGGCAGTGACGGAAAGTCAGGCAACCTGTCCTGTCCGTCTTTTTGTATCGTGAATTGGAAAGACTGCAAGGGGGAGGGGAGTTGCTTGCGCCCTAAAGGAGGAGTTATTCAGATTCATTGCAGTGGGCGGCGGCTGCAAAACGCACCATTCTTCTTGTTTTGGCTCTGCAAAGCAGCCTTTTCAAGGGTTGGCTTGGGTGACAAAATGTCTTGTGTAGGCGTGGGTTTGTCTCCCTCTCGCTCTCTCTCCCTAAGATGTGTCCGGCATAGGCCAGGGTGCCACTCGAGGCCCAAACCAATTCTGGTTATCGCTTCTCGGCCTTTTGGCTAAGATCAAGTGTAGTATCTGTTCTTATCAGTTTAATATCTGATACGTCCCCTATCTGGGGACCATATATTAAATGGATTTTTAGAACAGGGAGATGGAAAAAGAGCTTGCTCTGTCCACTCCACGCATTGACCTGGTATTGCAGTACCTCCAGGAACGGTGCACCCCTTCTTAACCCAGTTTCCAAAAGCAGAACTCAATTCACCTGATTCATATTAGCCCGATTTAATGAATTGGAAGAAAGCATACGTCTTCATATGCACCTCAATTTGGCCCATTCACTTTTCACACTTCCTCCTTTTGTTTTTTATCTTTCACACTTTTGACTTTCTTTATTCATCCAAATAGCAAACTCATCACCACTCAACCTGACCAACTCGGCTATGTCCCCGTGCTGCAGTTCTCTGTCTTATCTAGATCATTTGCAATTGAATGGAATAGATCCCTTTTGGACAAAGTGGATTCACCTGCTGCTGCAGTGACCACAGGTGTGATAACATCTAGAATTGGCATCTGGTGCGATCTCTCCGCTTCCACTCCAAAGAAAGTTACCTGTTTATTCCTATCATGCATTGGTTTTTGGGGTTTTCTTTGAGTAATGATGATCTCTTTAGTAGTCTGTTGGCGCCCTCTCCTGGAGGAATAGTTTGCTTGCTCTTGGACATTCTAAAAGAGAGGTCATGATAGACATTGAGCTTCTGAGCTCAATTGGGGACAGTCATGGGTGATGAATGTTTGCAACCTACTGCGAAGCCTCATACCGCAATATAAGGAACGTCAAATACTAAGAAAGGGCGGCCTATGAAAGAATTACTACTTTCAATAAGTACACTTAAACGGCTAATTGGGAATAGAAAAACTGTAAAAAGCCCTCTGAGAAAGCCCCCCTCTAACCTTTGATAGTAAGCTTTTCTGTAGTCTGCCTGTTGATGTATTTTCCGTTTGAACTGTGCACAACATGAAGAGACGGAACACTGGCGGCTTGTCACAATGCCCCCCGATGACATCACAATAGCGCTGCTGCCTAGAAAACAAGCTGCGCAGAAGAAGTTGTTCTTTGGGTGGGAGGGTGGGCTAGTGGAAGGAGGGGGCAATCTCTTTTTTTCCCGGGTGGTAGGGGGATGACAGGAGAAGGGAAGCGGGTGGTGAGAAAGGTACAGAGGGCAGGGTTTGGGGGCTGGGAAGGAAAGGGAAAAGATTAGGGTTTGGGGATGATGAAAGGGCTTTCTACGGGTAAGGATGGCAAAGGGTGGCAGTGACGGAAAGTCAGGCAACCTGTCCTGTCCGTCTTTTTGTATCGTGAATTGGAAAGACTGCAAGGGGGAGGGGAGTTGCTTGCGCCCTAAAGGAGGAGTTATTCAGATTCATTGCAGTGGGCGGCGGCTGCAAAACGCACCATTCTTCTTGTTTTGGCTCTGCAAAGCAGCCTTTTCAAGGGTTGGCTTGGGTGACAAAATGTCTTGTGTAGGCGTGGGTTTGTCTCCCTCTCGCTCTCTCTCCCTAAGATGTGTCCGGCATAGGCCAGGGTGCCACTCGAGGCCCAAACCAATTCTGGTTATCGCTTCTCGGCCTTTTGGCTAAGATCAAGTGTAGTATCTGTTCTTATCAGTTTAATATCTGATACGTCCCCTATCTGGGGACCATATATTAAATGGATTTTTAGAACAGGGAGATGGAAAAAGAGCTTGCTCTGTCCACTCCACGCATTGACCTGGTATTGCAGTACCTCCAGGAACGGTGCACCCCTTCTTAACCCAGTTTCCAAAAGCAGAACTCAATTCACCTGATTCATATTAGCCCGATTTAATGAATTGGAAGAAAGCATACGTCTTCATATGCACCTCAATTTGGCCCATTCACTTTTCACACTTCCTCCTTTTGTTTTTTATCTTTCACACTTTTGACTTTCTTTATTCATCCAAATAGCAAACTCATCACCACTCAACCTGACCAACTCGGCTATGTCCCCGTGCTGCAGTTCTCTGTCTTATCTAGATCATTTGCAATTGAATGGAATAGATCCCTTTTGGACAAAGTGGATTCACCTGCTGCTGCAGTGACCACAGGTGTGATAACATCTAGAATTGGCATCTGGTGCGATCTCTCCGCTTCCACTCCAAAGAAAGTTACCTGTTTATTCCTATCATGCATTGGTTTTTGGGGTTTTCTTTGAGTAATGATGATCTCTTTAGTAGTCTGTTGGCGCCCTCTCCTGGAGGAATAGTTTGCTTGCTCTTGGACATTCTAAAAGAGAGGTCATGATAGACATTGAGCTTCTGAGCTCAATTGGGGACAGTCATGGGTGATGAATGTTTGCAACCTACTGCGAAGCCTCATACCGCAATATAAGGAACGTCAAATACTAAGAAAGGGCGGCCTATGAAAGAATTACTACTTTCAATAAGTACACTTAAACGGCTAATTGGGAATAGAAAAACTGTAAAAAGCCCTCTGAGAAAGCCCCCCTCTAACCTTTGATAGTAAGCTTTTCTGTAGTCTGCCTGTTGATGTATTTTCCGTTTGAACTGTGCACAACATGAAGAGACGGAACACTGGCGGCTTGTCACAATGCCCCCCGATGACATCACAATAGCGCTGCTGCCTAGAAAACAAGCTGCGCAGAAGAAGTTGTTCTTTGGGTGGGAGGGTGGGCTAGTGGAAGGAGGGGGCAATCTCTTTTTTTCCCGGGTGGTAGGGGGATGACAGGAGAAGGGAAGCGGGTGGTGAGAAAGGTACAGAGGGCAGGGTTTGGGGGCTGGGAAGGAAAGGGAAAAGATTAGGGTTTGGGGATGATGAAAGGGCTTTCTACGGGTAAGGATGGCAAAGGGTGGCAGTGACGGAAAGTCAGGCAACCTGTCCTGTCCGTCTTTTTGTATCGTGAATTGGAAAGACTGCAAGGGGGAGGGGAGTTGCTTGCGCCCTAAAGGAGGAGTTATTCAGATTCATTGCAGTGGGCGGCGGCTGCAAAACGCACCATTCTTCTTGTTTTGGCTCTGCAAAGCAGCCTTTTCAAGGGTTGGCTTGGGTGACAAAATGTCTTGTGTAGGCGTGGGTTTGTCTCCCTCTCGCTCTCTCTCCCTAAGATGTGTCCGGCATAGGCCAGGGTGCCACTCGAGGCCCAAACCAATTCTGGTTATCGCTTCTCGGCCTTTTGGCTAAGATCAAGTGTAGTATCTGTTCTTATCAGTTTAATATCTGATACGTCCCCTATCTGGGGACCATATATTAAATGGATTTTTAGAACAGGGAGATGGAAAAAGAGCTTGCTCTGTCCACTCCACGCATTGACCTGGTATTGCAGTACCTCCAGGAACGGTGCACCCCTTCTTAACCCAGTTTCCAAAAGCAGAACTCAATTCACCTGATTCATATTAGCCCGATTTAATGAATTGGAAGAAAGCATACGTCTTCATATGCACCTCAATTTGGCCCATTCACTTTTCACACTTCCTCCTTTTGTTTTTTATCTTTCACACTTTTGACTTTCTTTATTCATCCAAATAGCAAACTCATCACCACTCAACCTGACCAACTCGGCTATGTCCCCGTGCTGCAGTTCTCTGTCTTATCTAGATCATTTGCAATTGAATGGAATAGATCCCTTTTGGACAAAGTGGATTCACCTGCTGCTGCAGTGACCACAGGTGTGATAACATCTAGAATTGGCATCTGGTGCGATCTCTCCGCTTCCACTCCAAAGAAAGTTACCTGTTTATTCCTATCATGCATTGGTTTTTGGGGTTTTCTTTGAGTAATGATGATCTCTTTAGTAGTCTGTTGGCGCCCTCTCCTGGAGGAATAGTTTGCTTGCTCTTGGACATTCTAAAAGAGAGGTCATGATAGACATTGAGCTTCTGAGCTCAATTGGGGACAGTCATGGGTGATGAATGTTTGCAACCTACTGCGAAGCCTCATACCGCAATATAAGGAACGTCAAATACTAAGAAAGGGCGGCCTATGAAAGAATTACTACTTTCAATAAGTACACTTAAACGGCTAATTGGGAATAGAAAAACTGTAAAAAGCCCTCTGAGAAAGCCCCCCTCTAACCTTTGATAGTAAGCTTTTCTGTAGTCTGCCTGTTGATGTATTTTCCGTTTGAACTGTGCACAACATGAAGAGACGGAACACTGGCGGCTTGTCACAATGCCCCCCGATGACATCACAATAGCGCTGCTGCCTAGAAAACAAGCTGCGCAGAAGAAGTTGTTCTTTGGGTGGGAGGGTGGGCTAGTGGAAGGAGGGGGCAATCTCTTTTTTTCCCGGGTGGTAGGGGGATGACAGGAGAAGGGAAGCGGGTGGTGAGAAAGGTACAGAGGGCAGGGTTTGGGGGCTGGGAAGGAAAGGGAAAAGATTAGGGTTTGGGGATGATGAAAGGGCTTTCTACGGGTAAGGATGGCAAAGGGTGGCAGTGACGGAAAGTCAGGCAACCTGTCCTGTCCGTCTTTTTGTATCGTGAATTGGAAAGACTGCAAGGGGGAGGGGAGTTGCTTGCGCCCTAAAGGAGGAGTTATTCAGATTCATTGCAGTGGGCGGCGGCTGCAAAACGCACCATTCTTCTTGTTTTGGCTCTGCAAAGCAGCCTTTTCAAGGGTTGGCTTGGGTGACAAAATGTCTTGTGTAGGCGTGGGTTTGTCTCCCTCTCGCTCTCTCTCCCTAAGATGTGTCCGGCATAGGCCAGGGTGCCACTCGAGGCCCAAACCAATTCTGGTTATCGCTTCTCGGCCTTTTGGCTAAGATCAAGTGTAGTATCTGTTCTTATCAGTTTAATATCTGATACGTCCCCTATCTGGGGACCATATATTAAATGGATTTTTAGAACAGGGAGATGGAAAAAGAGCTTGCTCTGTCCACTCCACGCATTGACCTGGTATTGCAGTACCTCCAGGAACGGTGCACCCCTTCTTAACCCAGTTTCCAAAAGCAGAACTCAATTCACCTGATTCATATTAGCCCGATTTAATGAATTGGAAGAAAGCATACGTCTTCATATGCACCTCAATTTGGCCCATTCACTTTTCACACTTCCTCCTTTTGTTTTTTATCTTTCACACTTTTGACTTTCTTTATTCATCCAAATAGCAAACTCATCACCACTCAACCTGACCAACTCGGCTATGTCCCCGTGCTGCAGTTCTCTGTCTTATCTAGATCATTTGCAATTGAATGGAATAGATCCCTTTTGGACAAAGTGGATTCACCTGCTGCTGCAGTGACCACAGGTGTGATAACATCTAGAATTGGCATCTGGTGCGATCTCTCCGCTTCCACTCCAAAGAAAGTTACCTGTTTATTCCTATCATGCATTGGTTTTTGGGGTTTTCTTTGAGTAATGATGATCTCTTTAGTAGTCTGTTGGCGCCCTCTCCTGGAGGAATAGTTTGCTTGCTCTTGGACATTCTAAAAGAGAGGTCATGATAGACATTGAGCTTCTGAGCTCAATTGGGGACAGTCATGGGTGATGAATGTTTGCAACCTACTGCGAAGCCTCATACCGCAATATAAGGAACGTCAAATACTAAGAAAGGGCGGCCTATGAAAGAATTACTACTTTCAATAAGTACACTTAAACGGCTAATTGGGAATAGAAAAACTGTAAAAAGCCCTCTGAGAAAGCCCCCCTCTAACCTTTGATAGTAAGCTTTTCTGTAGTCTGCCTGTTGATGTATTTTCCGTTTGAACTGTGCACAACATGAAGAGACGGAACACTGGCGGCTTGTCACAATGCCCCCCGATGACATCACAATAGCGCTGCTGCCTAGAAAACAAGCTGCGCAGAAGAAGTTGTTCTTTGGGTGGGAGGGTGGGCTAGTGGAAGGAGGGGGCAATCTCTTTTTTTCCCGGGTGGTAGGGGGATGACAGGAGAAGGGAAGCGGGTGGTGAGAAAGGTACAGAGGGCAGGGTTTGGGGGCTGGGAAGGAAAGGGAAAAGATTAGGGTTTGGGGATGATGAAAGGGCTTTCTACGGGTAAGGATGGCAAAGGGTGGCAGTGACGGAAAGTCAGGCAACCTGTCCTGTCCGTCTTTTTGTATCGTGAATTGGAAAGACTGCAAGGGGGAGGGGAGTTGCTTGCGCCCTAAAGGAGGAGTTATTCAGATTCATTGCAGTGGGCGGCGGCTGCAAAACGCACCATTCTTCTTGTTTTGGCTCTGCAAAGCAGCCTTTTCAAGGGTTGGCTTGGGTGACAAAATGTCTTGTGTAGGCGTGGGTTTGTCTCCCTCTCGCTCTCTCTCCCTAAGATGTGTCCGGCATAGGCCAGGGTGCCACTCGAGGCCCAAACCAATTCTGGTTATCGCTTCTCGGCCTTTTGGCTAAGATCAAGTGTAGTATCTGTTCTTATCAGTTTAATATCTGATACGTCCCCTATCTGGGGACCATATATTAAATGGATTTTTAGAACAGGGAGATGGAAAAAGAGCTTGCTCTGTCCACTCCACGCATTGACCTGGTATTGCAGTACCTCCAGGAACGGTGCACCCCTTCTTAACCCAGTTTCCAAAAGCAGAACTCAATTCACCTGATTCATATTAGCCCGATTTAATGAATTGGAAGAAAGCATACGTCTTCATATGCACCTCAATTTGGCCCATTCACTTTTCACACTTCCTCCTTTTGTTTTTTATCTTTCACACTTTTGACTTTCTTTATTCATCCAAATAGCAAACTCATCACCACTCAACCTGACCAACTCGGCTATGTCCCCGTGCTGCAGTTCTCTGTCTTATCTAGATCATTTGCAATTGAATGGAATAGATCCCTTTTGGACAAAGTGGATTCACCTGCTGCTGCAGTGACCACAGGTGTGATAACATCTAGAATTGGCATCTGGTGCGATCTCTCCGCTTCCACTCCAAAGAAAGTTACCTGTTTATTCCTATCATGCATTGGTTTTTGGGGTTTTCTTTGAGTAATGATGATCTCTTTAGTAGTCTGTTGGCGCCCTCTCCTGGAGGAATAGTTTGCTTGCTCTTGGACATTCTAAAAGAGAGGTCATGATAGACATTGAGCTTCTGAGCTCAATTGGGGACAGTCATGGGTGATGAATGTTTGCAACCTACTGCGAAGCCTCATACCGCAATATAAGGAACGTCAAATACTAAGAAAGGGCGGCCTATGAAAGAATTACTACTTTCAATAAGTACACTTAAACGGCTAATTGGGAATAGAAAAACTGTAAAAAGCCCTCTGAGAAAGCCCCCCTCTAACCTTTGATAGTAAGCTTTTCTGTAGTCTGCCTGTTGATGTATTTTCCGTTTGAACTGTGCACAACATGAAGAGACGGAACACTGGCGGCTTGTCACAATGCCCCCCGATGACATCACAATAGCGCTGCTGCCTAGAAAACAAGCTGCGCAGAAGAAGTTGTTCTTTGGGTGGGAGGGTGGGCTAGTGGAAGGAGGGGGCAATCTCTTTTTTTCCCGGGTGGTAGGGGGATGACAGGAGAAGGGAAGCGGGTGGTGAGAAAGGTACAGAGGGCAGGGTTTGGGGGCTGGGAAGGAAAGGGAAAAGATTAGGGTTTGGGGATGATGAAAGGGCTTTCTACGGGTAAGGATGGCAAAGGGTGGCAGTGACGGAAAGTCAGGCAACCTGTCCTGTCCGTCTTTTTGTATCGTGAATTGGAAAGACTGCAAGGGGGAGGGGAGTTGCTTGCGCCCTAAAGGAGGAGTTATTCAGATTCATTGCAGTGGGCGGCGGCTGCAAAACGCACCATTCTTCTTGTTTTGGCTCTGCAAAGCAGCCTTTTCAAGGGTTGGCTTGGGTGACAAAATGTCTTGTGTAGGCGTGGGTTTGTCTCCCTCTCGCTCTCTCTCCCTAAGATGTGTCCGGCATAGGCCAGGGTGCCACTCGAGGCCCAAACCAATTCTGGTTATCGCTTCTCGGCCTTTTGGCTAAGATCAAGTGTAGTATCTGTTCTTATCAGTTTAATATCTGATACGTCCCCTATCTGGGGACCATATATTAAATGGATTTTTAGAACAGGGAGATGGAAAAAGAGCTTGCTCTGTCCACTCCACGCATTGACCTGGTATTGCAGTACCTCCAGGAACGGTGCACCCCTTCTTAACCCAGTTTCCAAAAGCAGAACTCAATTCACCTGATTCATATTAGCCCGATTTAATGAATTGGAAGAAAGCATACGTCTTCATATGCACCTCAATTTGGCCCATTCACTTTTCACACTTCCTCCTTTTGTTTTTTATCTTTCACACTTTTGACTTTCTTTATTCATCCAAATAGCAAACTCATCACCACTCAACCTGACCAACTCGGCTATGTCCCCGTGCTGCAGTTCTCTGTCTTATCTAGATCATTTGCAATTGAATGGAATAGATCCCTTTTGGACAAAGTGGATTCACCTGCTGCTGCAGTGACCACAGGTGTGATAACATCTAGAATTGGCATCTGGTGCGATCTCTCCGCTTCCACTCCAAAGAAAGTTACCTGTTTATTCCTATCATGCATTGGTTTTTGGGGTTTTCTTTGAGTAATGATGATCTCTTTAGTAGTCTGTTGGCGCCCTCTCCTGGAGGAATAGTTTGCTTGCTCTTGGACATTCTAAAAGAGAGGTCATGATAGACATTGAGCTTCTGAGCTCAATTGGGGACAGTCATGGGTGATGAATGTTTGCAACCTACTGCGAAGCCTCATACCGCAATATAAGGAACGTCAAATACTAAGAAAGGGCGGCCTATGAAAGAATTACTACTTTCAATAAGTACACTTAAACGGCTAATTGGGAATAGAAAAACTGTAAAAAGCCCTCTGAGAAAGCCCCCCTCTAACCTTTGATAGTAAGCTTTTCTGTAGTCTGCCTGTTGATGTATTTTCCGTTTGAACTGTGCACAACATGAAGAGACGGAACACTGGCGGCTTGTCACAATGCCCCCCGATGACATCACAATAGCGCTGCTGCCTAGAAAACAAGCTGCGCAGAAGAAGTTGTTCTTTGGGTGGGAGGGTGGGCTAGTGGAAGGAGGGGGCAATCTCTTTTTTTCCCGGGTGGTAGGGGGATGACAGGAGAAGGGAAGCGGGTGGTGAGAAAGGTACAGAGGGCAGGGTTTGGGGGCTGGGAAGGAAAGGGAAAAGATTAGGGTTTGGGGATGATGAAAGGGCTTTCTACGGGTAAGGATGGCAAAGGGTGGCAGTGACGGAAAGTCAGGCAACCTGTCCTGTCCGTCTTTTTGTATCGTGAATTGGAAAGACTGCAAGGGGGAGGGGAGTTGCTTGCGCCCTAAAGGAGGAGTTATTCAGATTCATTGCAGTGGGCGGCGGCTGCAAAACGCACCATTCTTCTTGTTTTGGCTCTGCAAAGCAGCCTTTTCAAGGGTTGGCTTGGGTGACAAAATGTCTTGTGTAGGCGTGGGTTTGTCTCCCTCTCGCTCTCTCTCCCTAAGATGTGTCCGGCATAGGCCAGGGTGCCACTCGAGGCCCAAACCAATTCTGGTTATCGCTTCTCGGCCTTTTGGCTAAGATCAAGTGTAGTATCTGTTCTTATCAGTTTAATATCTGATACGTCCCCTATCTGGGGACCATATATTAAATGGATTTTTAGAACAGGGAGATGGAAAAAGAGCTTGCTCTGTCCACTCCACGCATTGACCTGGTATTGCAGTACCTCCAGGAACGGTGCACCCCTTCTTAACCCAGTTTCCAAAAGCAGAACTCAATTCACCTGATTCATATTAGCCCGATTTAATGAATTGGAAGAAAGCATACGTCTTCATATGCACCTCAATTTGGCCCATTCACTTTTCACACTTCCTCCTTTTGTTTTTTATCTTTCACACTTTTGACTTTCTTTATTCATCCAAATAGCAAACTCATCACCACTCAACCTGACCAACTCGGCTATGTCCCCGTGCTGCAGTTCTCTGTCTTATCTAGATCATTTGCAATTGAATGGAATAGATCCCTTTTGGACAAAGTGGATTCACCTGCTGCTGCAGTGACCACAGGTGTGATAACATCTAGAATTGGCATCTGGTGCGATCTCTCCGCTTCCACTCCAAAGAAAGTTACCTGTTTATTCCTATCATGCATTGGTTTTTGGGGTTTTCTTTGAGTAATGATGATCTCTTTAGTAGTCTGTTGGCGCCCTCTCCTGGAGGAATAGTTTGCTTGCTCTTGGACATTCTAAAAGAGAGGTCATGATAGACATTGAGCTTCTGAGCTCAATTGGGGACAGTCATGGGTGATGAATGTTTGCAACCTACTGCGAAGCCTCATACCGCAATATAAGGAACGTCAAATACTAAGAAAGGGCGGCCTATGAAAGAATTACTACTTTCAATAAGTACACTTAAACGGCTAATTGGGAATAGAAAAACTGTAAAAAGCCCTCTGAGAAAGCCCCCCTCTAACCTTTGATAGTAAGCTTTTCTGTAGTCTGCCTGTTGATGTATTTTCCGTTTGAACTGTGCACAACATGAAGAGACGGAACACTGGCGGCTTGTCACAATGCCCCCCGATGACATCACAATAGCGCTGCTGCCTAGAAAACAAGCTGCGCAGAAGAAGTTGTTCTTTGGGTGGGAGGGTGGGCTAGTGGAAGGAGGGGGCAATCTCTTTTTTTCCCGGGTGGTAGGGGGATGACAGGAGAAGGGAAGCGGGTGGTGAGAAAGGTACAGAGGGCAGGGTTTGGGGGCTGGGAAGGAAAGGGAAAAGATTAGGGTTTGGGGATGATGAAAGGGCTTTCTACGGGTAAGGATGGCAAAGGGTGGCAGTGACGGAAAGTCAGGCAACCTGTCCTGTCCGTCTTTTTGTATCGTGAATTGGAAAGACTGCAAGGGGGAGGGGAGTTGCTTGCGCCCTAAAGGAGGAGTTATTCAGATTCATTGCAGTGGGCGGCGGCTGCAAAACGCACCATTCTTCTTGTTTTGGCTCTGCAAAGCAGCCTTTTCAAGGGTTGGCTTGGGTGACAAAATGTCTTGTGTAGGCGTGGGTTTGTCTCCCTCTCGCTCTCTCTCCCTAAGATGTGTCCGGCATAGGCCAGGGTGCCACTCGAGGCCCAAACCAATTCTGGTTATCGCTTCTCGGCCTTTTGGCTAAGATCAAGTGTAGTATCTGTTCTTATCAGTTTAATATCTGATACGTCCCCTATCTGGGGACCATATATTAAATGGATTTTTAGAACAGGGAGATGGAAAAAGAGCTTGCTCTGTCCACTCCACGCATTGACCTGGTATTGCAGTACCTCCAGGAACGGTGCACCCCTTCTTAACCCAGTTTCCAAAAGCAGAACTCAATTCACCTGATTCATATTAGCCCGATTTAATGAATTGGAAGAAAGCATACGTCTTCATATGCACCTCAATTTGGCCCATTCACTTTTCACACTTCCTCCTTTTGTTTTTTATCTTTCACACTTTTGACTTTCTTTATTCATCCAAATAGCAAACTCATCACCACTCAACCTGACCAACTCGGCTATGTCCCCGTGCTGCAGTTCTCTGTCTTATCTAGATCATTTGCAATTGAATGGAATAGATCCCTTTTGGACAAAGTGGATTCACCTGCTGCTGCAGTGACCACAGGTGTGATAACATCTAGAATTGGCATCTGGTGCGATCTCTCCGCTTCCACTCCAAAGAAAGTTACCTGTTTATTCCTATCATGCATTGGTTTTTGGGGTTTTCTTTGAGTAATGATGATCTCTTTAGTAGTCTGTTGGCGCCCTCTCCTGGAGGAATAGTTTGCTTGCTCTTGGACATTCTAAAAGAGAGGTCATGATAGACATTGAGCTTCTGAGCTCAATTGGGGACAGTCATGGGTGATGAATGTTTGCAACCTACTGCGAAGCCTCATACCGCAATATAAGGAACGTCAAATACTAAGAAAGGGCGGCCTATGAAAGAATTACTACTTTCAATAAGTACACTTAAACGGCTAATTGGGAATAGAAAAACTGTAAAAAGCCCTCTGAGAAAGCCCCCCTCTAACCTTTGATAGTAAGCTTTTCTGTAGTCTGCCTGTTGATGTATTTTCCGTTTGAACTGTGCACAACATGAAGAGACGGAACACTGGCGGCTTGTCACAATGCCCCCCGATGACATCACAATAGCGCTGCTGCCTAGAAAACAAGCTGCGCAGAAGAAGTTGTTCTTTGGGTGGGAGGGTGGGCTAGTGGAAGGAGGGGGCAATCTCTTTTTTTCCCGGGTGGTAGGGGGATGACAGGAGAAGGGAAGCGGGTGGTGAGAAAGGTACAGAGGGCAGGGTTTGGGGGCTGGGAAGGAAAGGGAAAAGATTAGGGTTTGGGGATGATGAAAGGGCTTTCTACGGGTAAGGATGGCAAAGGGTGGCAGTGACGGAAAGTCAGGCAACCTGTCCTGTCCGTCTTTTTGTATCGTGAATTGGAAAGACTGCAAGGGGGAGGGGAGTTGCTTGCGCCCTAAAGGAGGAGTTATTCAGATTCATTGCAGTGGGCGGCGGCTGCAAAACGCACCATTCTTCTTGTTTTGGCTCTGCAAAGCAGCCTTTTCAAGGGTTGGCTTGGGTGACAAAATGTCTTGTGTAGGCGTGGGTTTGTCTCCCTCTCGCTCTCTCTCCCTAAGATGTGTCCGGCATAGGCCAGGGTGCCACTCGAGGCCCAAACCAATTCTGGTTATCGCTTCTCGGCCTTTTGGCTAAGATCAAGTGTAGTATCTGTTCTTATCAGTTTAATATCTGATACGTCCCCTATCTGGGGACCATATATTAAATGGATTTTTAGAACAGGGAGATGGAAAAAGAGCTTGCTCTGTCCACTCCACGCATTGACCTGGTATTGCAGTACCTCCAGGAACGGTGCACCCCTTCTTAACCCAGTTTCCAAAAGCAGAACTCAATTCACCTGATTCATATTAGCCCGATTTAATGAATTGGAAGAAAGCATACGTCTTCATATGCACCTCAATTTGGCCCATTCACTTTTCACACTTCCTCCTTTTGTTTTTTATCTTTCACACTTTTGACTTTCTTTATTCATCCAAATAGCAAACTCATCACCACTCAACCTGACCAACTCGGCTATGTCCCCGTGCTGCAGTTCTCTGTCTTATCTAGATCATTTGCAATTGAATGGAATAGATCCCTTTTGGACAAAGTGGATTCACCTGCTGCTGCAGTGACCACAGGTGTGATAACATCTAGAATTGGCATCTGGTGCGATCTCTCCGCTTCCACTCCAAAGAAAGTTACCTGTTTATTCCTATCATGCATTGGTTTTTGGGGTTTTCTTTGAGTAATGATGATCTCTTTAGTAGTCTGTTGGCGCCCTCTCCTGGAGGAATAGTTTGCTTGCTCTTGGACATTCTAAAAGAGAGGTCATGATAGACATTGAGCTTCTGAGCTCAATTGGGGACAGTCATGGGTGATGAATGTTTGCAACCTACTGCGAAGCCTCATACCGCAATATAAGGAACGTCAAATACTAAGAAAGGGCGGCCTATGAAAGAATTACTACTTTCAATAAGTACACTTAAACGGCTAATTGGGAATAGAAAAACTGTAAAAAGCCCTCTGAGAAAGCCCCCCTCTAACCTTTGATAGTAAGCTTTTCTGTAGTCTGCCTGTTGATGTATTTTCCGTTTGAACTGTGCACAACATGAAGAGACGGAACACTGGCGGCTTGTCACAATGCCCCCCGATGACATCACAATAGCGCTGCTGCCTAGAAAACAAGCTGCGCAGAAGAAGTTGTTCTTTGGGTGGGAGGGTGGGCTAGTGGAAGGAGGGGGCAATCTCTTTTTTTCCCGGGTGGTAGGGGGATGACAGGAGAAGGGAAGCGGGTGGTGAGAAAGGTACAGAGGGCAGGGTTTGGGGGCTGGGAAGGAAAGGGAAAAGATTAGGGTTTGGGGATGATGAAAGGGCTTTCTACGGGTAAGGATGGCAAAGGGTGGCAGTGACGGAAAGTCAGGCAACCTGTCCTGTCCGTCTTTTTGTATCGTGAATTGGAAAGACTGCAAGGGGGAGGGGAGTTGCTTGCGCCCTAAAGGAGGAGTTATTCAGATTCATTGCAGTGGGCGGCGGCTGCAAAACGCACCATTCTTCTTGTTTTGGCTCTGCAAAGCAGCCTTTTCAAGGGTTGGCTTGGGTGACAAAATGTCTTGTGTAGGCGTGGGTTTGTCTCCCTCTCGCTCTCTCTCCCTAAGATGTGTCCGGCATAGGCCAGGGTGCCACTCGAGGCCCAAACCAATTCTGGTTATCGCTTCTCGGCCTTTTGGCTAAGATCAAGTGTAGTATCTGTTCTTATCAGTTTAATATCTGATACGTCCCCTATCTGGGGACCATATATTAAATGGATTTTTAGAACAGGGAGATGGAAAAAGAGCTTGCTCTGTCCACTCCACGCATTGACCTGGTATTGCAGTACCTCCAGGAACGGTGCACCCCTTCTTAACCCAGTTTCCAAAAGCAGAACTCAATTCACCTGATTCATATTAGCCCGATTTAATGAATTGGAAGAAAGCATACGTCTTCATATGCACCTCAATTTGGCCCATTCACTTTTCACACTTCCTCCTTTTGTTTTTTATCTTTCACACTTTTGACTTTCTTTATTCATCCAAATAGCAAACTCATCACCACTCAACCTGACCAACTCGGCTATGTCCCCGTGCTGCAGTTCTCTGTCTTATCTAGATCATTTGCAATTGAATGGAATAGATCCCTTTTGGACAAAGTGGATTCACCTGCTGCTGCAGTGACCACAGGTGTGATAACATCTAGAATTGGCATCTGGTGCGATCTCTCCGCTTCCACTCCAAAGAAAGTTACCTGTTTATTCCTATCATGCATTGGTTTTTGGGGTTTTCTTTGAGTAATGATGATCTCTTTAGTAGTCTGTTGGCGCCCTCTCCTGGAGGAATAGTTTGCTTGCTCTTGGACATTCTAAAAGAGAGGTCATGATAGACATTGAGCTTCTGAGCTCAATTGGGGACAGTCATGGGTGATGAATGTTTGCAACCTACTGCGAAGCCTCATACCGCAATATAAGGAACGTCAAATACTAAGAAAGGGCGGCCTATGAAAGAATTACTACTTTCAATAAGTACACTTAAACGGCTAATTGGGAATAGAAAAACTGTAAAAAGCCCTCTGAGAAAGCCCCCCTCTAACCTTTGATAGTAAGCTTTTCTGTAGTCTGCCTGTTGATGTATTTTCCGTTTGAACTGTGCACAACATGAAGAGACGGAACACTGGCGGCTTGTCACAATGCCCCCCGATGACATCACAATAGCGCTGCTGCCTAGAAAACAAGCTGCGCAGAAGAAGTTGTTCTTTGGGTGGGAGGGTGGGCTAGTGGAAGGAGGGGGCAATCTCTTTTTTTCCCGGGTGGTAGGGGGATGACAGGAGAAGGGAAGCGGGTGGTGAGAAAGGTACAGAGGGCAGGGTTTGGGGGCTGGGAAGGAAAGGGAAAAGATTAGGGTTTGGGGATGATGAAAGGGCTTTCTACGGGTAAGGATGGCAAAGGGTGGCAGTGACGGAAAGTCAGGCAACCTGTCCTGTCCGTCTTTTTGTATCGTGAATTGGAAAGACTGCAAGGGGGAGGGGAGTTGCTTGCGCCCTAAAGGAGGAGTTATTCAGATTCATTGCAGTGGGCGGCGGCTGCAAAACGCACCATTCTTCTTGTTTTGGCTCTGCAAAGCAGCCTTTTCAAGGGTTGGCTTGGGTGACAAAATGTCTTGTGTAGGCGTGGGTTTGTCTCCCTCTCGCTCTCTCTCCCTAAGATGTGTCCGGCATAGGCCAGGGTGCCACTCGAGGCCCAAACCAATTCTGGTTATCGCTTCTCGGCCTTTTGGCTAAGATCAAGTGTAGTATCTGTTCTTATCAGTTTAATATCTGATACGTCCCCTATCTGGGGACCATATATTAAATGGATTTTTAGAACAGGGAGATGGAAAAAGAGCTTGCTCTGTCCACTCCACGCATTGACCTGGTATTGCAGTACCTCCAGGAACGGTGCACCCCTTCTTAACCCAGTTTCCAAAAGCAGAACTCAATTCACCTGATTCATATTAGCCCGATTTAATGAATTGGAAGAAAGCATACGTCTTCATATGCACCTCAATTTGGCCCATTCACTTTTCACACTTCCTCCTTTTGTTTTTTATCTTTCACACTTTTGACTTTCTTTATTCATCCAAATAGCAAACTCATCACCACTCAACCTGACCAACTCGGCTATGTCCCCGTGCTGCAGTTCTCTGTCTTATCTAGATCATTTGCAATTGAATGGAATAGATCCCTTTTGGACAAAGTGGATTCACCTGCTGCTGCAGTGACCACAGGTGTGATAACATCTAGAATTGGCATCTGGTGCGATCTCTCCGCTTCCACTCCAAAGAAAGTTACCTGTTTATTCCTATCATGCATTGGTTTTTGGGGTTTTCTTTGAGTAATGATGATCTCTTTAGTAGTCTGTTGGCGCCCTCTCCTGGAGGAATAGTTTGCTTGCTCTTGGACATTCTAAAAGAGAGGTCATGATAGACATTGAGCTTCTGAGCTCAATTGGGGACAGTCATGGGTGATGAATGTTTGCAACCTACTGCGAAGCCTCATACCGCAATATAAGGAACGTCAAATACTAAGAAAGGGCGGCCTATGAAAGAATTACTACTTTCAATAAGTACACTTAAACGGCTAATTGGGAATAGAAAAACTGTAAAAAGCCCTCTGAGAAAGCCCCCCTCTAACCTTTGATAGTAAGCTTTTCTGTAGTCTGCCTGTTGATGTATTTTCCGTTTGAACTGTGCACAACATGAAGAGACGGAACACTGGCGGCTTGTCACAATGCCCCCCGATGACATCACAATAGCGCTGCTGCCTAGAAAACAAGCTGCGCAGAAGAAGTTGTTCTTTGGGTGGGAGGGTGGGCTAGTGGAAGGAGGGGGCAATCTCTTTTTTTCCCGGGTGGTAGGGGGATGACAGGAGAAGGGAAGCGGGTGGTGAGAAAGGTACAGAGGGCAGGGTTTGGGGGCTGGGAAGGAAAGGGAAAAGATTAGGGTTTGGGGATGATGAAAGGGCTTTCTACGGGTAAGGATGGCAAAGGGTGGCAGTGACGGAAAGTCAGGCAACCTGTCCTGTCCGTCTTTTTGTATCGTGAATTGGAAAGACTGCAAGGGGGAGGGGAGTTGCTTGCGCCCTAAAGGAGGAGTTATTCAGATTCATTGCAGTGGGCGGCGGCTGCAAAACGCACCATTCTTCTTGTTTTGGCTCTGCAAAGCAGCCTTTTCAAGGGTTGGCTTGGGTGACAAAATGTCTTGTGTAGGCGTGGGTTTGTCTCCCTCTCGCTCTCTCTCCCTAAGATGTGTCCGGCATAGGCCAGGGTGCCACTCGAGGCCCAAACCAATTCTGGTTATCGCTTCTCGGCCTTTTGGCTAAGATCAAGTGTAGTATCTGTTCTTATCAGTTTAATATCTGATACGTCCCCTATCTGGGGACCAATATTAAATGGATTTTTAGAACAGGGAGATGGAAAAAGAGCTTGCTCTGTCCACTCCACGCATTGACCTGGTATTGCAGTACCTCCAGGAACGGTGCACCCCTTCTTAACCCAGTTTCCAAAAGCAGAACTCAATTCACCTGATTCATATTAGCCCGATTTAATGAATTGGAAGAAAGCATACGTCTTCATATGCACCTCAATTTGGCCCATTCACTTTTCACACTTCCTCCTTTTGTTTTTTATCTTTCACACTTTTGACTTTCTTTATTCATCCAAATAGCAAACTCATCACCACTCAACCTGACCAACTCGGCTATGTCCCCGTGCTGCAGTTCTCTGTCTTATCTAGATCATTTGCAATTGAATGGAATAGATCCCTTTTGGACAAAGTGGATTCACCTGCTGCTGCAGTGACCACAGGTGTGATAACATCTAGAATTGGCATCTGGTGCGATCTCTCCGCTTCCACTCCAAAGAAAGTTACCTGTTTATTCCTATCATGCATTGGTTTTTGGGGTTTTCTTTGAGTAATGATGATCTCTTTAGTAGTCTGTTGGCGCCCTCTCCTGGAGGAATAGTTTGCTTGCTCTTGGACATTCTAAAAGAGAGGTCATGATAGACATTGAGCTTCTGAGCTCAATTGGGGACAGTCATGGGTGATGAATGTTTGCAACCTACTGCGAAGCCTCATACCGCAATATAAGGAACGTCAAATACTAAGAAAGGGCGGCCTATGAAAGAATTACTACTTTCAATAAGTACACTTAAACGGCTAATTGGGAATAGAAAAACTGTAAAAAGCCCTCTGAGAAAGCCCCCCTCTAACCTTTGATAGTAAGCTTTTCTGTAGTCTGCCTGTTGATGTATTTTCCGTTTGAACTGTGCACAACATGAAGAGACGGAACACTGGCGGCTTGTCACAATGCCCCCCGATGACATCACAATAGCGCTGCTGCCTAGAAAACAAGCTGCGCAGAAGAAGTTGTTCTTTGGGTGGGAGGGTGGGCTAGTGGAAGGAGGGGGCAATCTCTTTTTTTCCCGGGTGGTAGGGGGATGACAGGAGAAGGGAAGCGGGTGGTGAGAAAGGTACAGAGGGCAGGGTTTGGGGGCTGGGAAGGAAAGGGAAAAGATTAGGGTTTGGGGATGATGAAAGGGCTTTCTACGGGTAAGGATGGCAAAGGGTGGCAGTGACGGAAAGTCAGGCAACCTGTCCTGTCCGTCTTTTTGTATCGTGAATTGGAAAGACTGCAAGGGGGAGGGGAGTTGCTTGCGCCCTAAAGGAGGAGTTATTCAGATTCATTGCAGTGGGCGGCGGCTGCAAAACGCACCATTCTTCTTGTTTTGGCTCTGCAAAGCAGCCTTTTCAAGGGTTGGCTTGGGTGACAAAATGTCTTGTGTAGGCGTGGGTTTGTCTCCCTCTCGCTCTCTCTCCCTAAGATGTGTCCGGCATAGGCCAGGGTGCCACTCGAGGCCCAAACCAATTCTGGTTATCGCTTCTCGGCCTTTTGGCTAAGATCAAGTGTAGTATCTGTTCTTATCAGTTTAATATCTGATACGTCCCCTATCTGGGGACCATATATTAAATGGATTTTTAGAACAGGGAGATGGAAAAAGAGCTTGCTCTGTCCACTCCACGCATTGACCTGGTATTGCAGTACCTCCAGGAACGGTGCACCCCTTCTTAACCCAGTTTCCAAAAGCAGAACTCAATTCACCTGATTCATATTAGCCCGATTTAATGAATTGGAAGAAAGCATACGTCTTCATATGCACCTCAATTTGGCCCATTCACTTTTCACACTTCCTCCTTTTGTTTTTTATCTTTCACACTTTTGACTTTCTTTATTCATCCAAATAGCAAACTCATCACCACTCAACCTGACCAACTCGGCTATGTCCCCGTGCTGCAGTTCTCTGTCTTATCTAGATCATTTGCAATTGAATGGAATAGATCCCTTTTGGACAAAGTGGATTCACCTGCTGCTGCAGTGACCACAGGTGTGATAACATCTAGAATTGGCATCTGGTGCGATCTCTCCGCTTCCACTCCAAAGAAAGTTACCTGTTTATTCCTATCATGCATTGGTTTTTGGGGTTTTCTTTGAGTAATGATGATCTCTTTAGTAGTCTGTTGGCGCCCTCTCCTGGAGGAATAGTTTGCTTGCTCTTGGACATTCTAAAAGAGAGGTCATGATAGACATTGAGCTTCTGAGCTCAATTGGGGACAGTCATGGGTGATGAATGTTTGCAACCTACTGCGAAGCCTCATACCGCAATATAAGGAACGTCAAATACTAAGAAAGGGCGGCCTATGAAAGAATTACTACTTTCAATAAGTACACTTAAACGGCTAATTGGGAATAGAAAAACTGTAAAAAGCCCTCTGAGAAAGCCCCCCTCTAACCTTTGATAGTAAGCTTTTCTGTAGTCTGCCTGTTGATGTATTTTCCGTTTGAACTGTGCACAACATGAAGAGACGGAACACTGGCGGCTTGTCACAATGCCCCCCGATGACATCACAATAGCGCTGCTGCCTAGAAAACAAGCTGCGCAGAAGAAGTTGTTCTTTGGGTGGGAGGGTGGGCTAGTGGAAGGAGGGGGCAATCTCTTTTTTTCCCGGGTGGTAGGGGGATGACAGGAGAAGGGAAGCGGGTGGTGAGAAAGGTACAGAGGGCAGGGTTTGGGGGCTGGGAAGGAAAGGGAAAAGATTAGGGTTTGGGGATGATGAAAGGGCTTTCTACGGGTAAGGATGGCAAAGGGTGGCAGTGACGGAAAGTCAGGCAACCTGTCCTGTCCGTCTTTTTGTATCGTGAATTGGAAAGACTGCAAGGGGGAGGGGAGTTGCTTGCGCCCTAAAGGAGGAGTTATTCAGATTCATTGCAGTGGGCGGCGGCTGCAAAACGCACCATTCTTCTTGTTTTGGCTCTGCAAAGCAGCCTTTTCAAGGGTTGGCTTGGGTGACAAAATGTCTTGTGTAGGCGTGGGTTTGTCTCCCTCTCGCTCTCTCTCCCTAAGATGTGTCCGGCATAGGCCAGGGTGCCACTCGAGGCCCAAACCAATTCTGGTTATCGCTTCTCGGCCTTTTGGCTAAGATCAAGTGTAGTATCTGTTCTTATCAGTTTAATATCTGATACGTCCCCTATCTGGGGACCATATATTAAATGGATTTTTAGAACAGGGAGATGGAAAAAGAGCTTGCTCTGTCCACTCCACGCATTGACCTGGTATTGCAGTACCTCCAGGAACGGTGCACCCCTTCTTAACCCAGTTTCCAAAAGCAGAACTCAATTCACCTGATTCATATTAGCCCGATTTAATGAATTGGAAGAAAGCATACGTCTTCATATGCACCTCAATTTGGCCCATTCACTTTTCACACTTCCTCCTTTTGTTTTTTATCTTTCACACTTTTGACTTTCTTTATTCATCCAAATAGCAAACTCATCACCACTCAACCTGACCAACTCGGCTATGTCCCCGTGCTGCAGTTCTCTGTCTTATCTAGATCATTTGCAATTGAATGGAATAGATCCCTTTTGGACAAAGTGGATTCACCTGCTGCTGCAGTGACCACAGGTGTGATAACATCTAGAATTGGCATCTGGTGCGATCTCTCCGCTTCCACTCCAAAGAAAGTTACCTGTTTATTCCTATCATGCATTGGTTTTTGGGGTTTTCTTTGAGTAATGATGATCTCTTTAGTAGTCTGTTGGCGCCCTCTCCTGGAGGAATAGTTTGCTTGCTCTTGGACATTCTAAAAGAGAGGTCATGATAGACATTGAGCTTCTGAGCTCAATTGGGGACAGTCATGGGTGATGAATGTTTGCAACCTACTGCGAAGCCTCATACCGCAATATAAGGAACGTCAAATACTAAGAAAGGGCGGCCTATGAAAGAATTACTACTTTCAATAAGTACACTTAAACGGCTAATTGGGAATAGAAAAACTGTAAAAAGCCCTCTGAGAAAGCCCCCCTCTAACCTTTGATAGTAAGCTTTTCTGTAGTCTGCCTGTTGATGTATTTTCCGTTTGAACTGTGCACAACATGAAGAGACGGAACACTGGCGGCTTGTCACAATGCCCCCCGATGACATCACAATAGCGCTGCTGCCTAGAAAACAAGCTGCGCAGAAGAAGTTGTTCTTTGGGTGGGAGGGTGGGCTAGTGGAAGGAGGGGGCAATCTCTTTTTTTCCCGGGTGGTAGGGGGATGACAGGAGAAGGGAAGCGGGTGGTGAGAAAGGTACAGAGGGCAGGGTTTGGGGGCTGGGAAGGAAAGGGAAAAGATTAGGGTTTGGGGATGATGAAAGGGCTTTCTACGGGTAAGGATGGCAAAGGGTGGCAGTGACGGAAAGTCAGGCAACCTGTCCTGTCCGTCTTTTTGTATCGTGAATTGGAAAGACTGCAAGGGGGAGGGGAGTTGCTTGCGCCCTAAAGGAGGAGTTATTCAGATTCATTGCAGTGGGCGGCGGCTGCAAAACGCACCATTCTTCTTGTTTTGGCTCTGCAAAGCAGCCTTTTCAAGGGTTGGCTTGGGTGACAAAATGTCTTGTGTAGGCGTGGGTTTGTCTCCCTCTCGCTCTCTCTCCCTAAGATGTGTCCGGCATAGGCCAGGGTGCCACTCGAGGCCCAAACCAATTCTGGTTATCGCTTCTCGGCCTTTTGGCTAAGATCAAGTGTAGTATCTGTTCTTATCAGTTTAATATCTGATACGTCCCCTATCTGGGGACCATATATTAAATGGATTTTTAGAACAGGGAGATGGAAAAAGAGCTTGCTCTGTCCACTCCACGCATTGACCTGGTATTGCAGTACCTCCAGGAACGGTGCACCCCTTCTTAACCCAGTTTCCAAAAGCAGAACTCAATTCACCTGATTCATATTAGCCCGATTTAATGAATTGGAAGAAAGCATACGTCTTCATATGCACCTCAATTTGGCCCATTCACTTTTCACACTTCCTCCTTTTGTTTTTTATCTTTCACACTTTTGACTTTCTTTATTCATCCAAATAGCAAACTCATCACCACTCAACCTGACCAACTCGGCTATGTCCCCGTGCTGCAGTTCTCTGTCTTATCTAGATCATTTGCAATTGAATGGAATAGATCCCTTTTGGACAAAGTGGATTCACCTGCTGCTGCAGTGACCACAGGTGTGATAACATCTAGAATTGGCATCTGGTGCGATCTCTCCGCTTCCACTCCAAAGAAAGTTACCTGTTTATTCCTATCATGCATTGGTTTTTGGGGTTTTCTTTGAGTAATGATGATCTCTTTAGTAGTCTGTTGGCGCCCTCTCCTGGAGGAATAGTTTGCTTGCTCTTGGACATTCTAAAAGAGAGGTCATGATAGACATTGAGCTTCTGAGCTCAATTGGGGACAGTCATGGGTGATGAATGTTTGCAACCTACTGCGAAGCCTCATACCGCAATATAAGGAACGTCAAATACTAAGAAAGGGCGGCCTATGAAAGAATTACTACTTTCAATAAGTACACTTAAACGGCTAATTGGGAATAGAAAAACTGTAAAAAGCCCTCTGAGAAAGCCCCCCTCTAACCTTTGATAGTAAGCTTTTCTGTAGTCTGCCTGTTGATGTATTTTCCGTTTGAACTGTGCACAACATGAAGAGACGGAACACTGGCGGCTTGTCACAATGCCCCCCGATGACATCACAATAGCGCTGCTGCCTAGAAAACAAGCTGCGCAGAAGAAGTTGTTCTTTGGGTGGGAGGGTGGGCTAGTGGAAGGAGGGGGCAATCTCTTTTTTTCCCGGGTGGTAGGGGGATGACAGGAGAAGGGAAGCGGGTGGTGAGAAAGGTACAGAGGGCAGGGTTTGGGGGCTGGGAAGGAAAGGGAAAAGATTAGGGTTTGGGGATGATGAAAGGGCTTTCTACGGGTAAGGATGGCAAAGGGTGGCAGTGACGGAAAGTCAGGCAACCTGTCCTGTCCGTCTTTTTGTATCGTGAATTGGAAAGACTGCAAGGGGGAGGGGAGTTGCTTGCGCCCTAAAGGAGGAGTTATTCAGATTCATTGCAGTGGGCGGCGGCTGCAAAACGCACCATTCTTCTTGTTTTGGCTCTGCAAAGCAGCCTTTTCAAGGGTTGGCTTGGGTGACAAAATGTCTTGTGTAGGCGTGGGTTTGTCTCCCTCTCGCTCTCTCTCCCTAAGATGTGTCCGGCATAGGCCAGGGTGCCACTCGAGGCCCAAACCAATTCTGGTTATCGCTTCTCGGCCTTTTGGCTAAGATCAAGTGTAGTATCTGTTCTTATCAGTTTAATATCTGATACGTCCCCTATCTGGGGACCATATATTAAATGGATTTTTAGAACAGGGAGATGGAAAAAGAGCTTGCTCTGTCCACTCCACGCATTGACCTGGTATTGCAGTACCTCCAGGAACGGTGCACCCCTTCTTAACCCAGTTTCCAAAAGCAGAACTCAATTCACCTGATTCATATTAGCCCGATTTAATGAATTGGAAGAAAGCATACGTCTTCATATGCACCTCAATTTGGCCCATTCACTTTTCACACTTCCTCCTTTTGTTTTTTATCTTTCACACTTTTGACTTTCTTTATTCATCCAAATAGCAAACTCATCACCACTCAACCTGACCAACTCGGCTATGTCCCCGTGCTGCAGTTCTCTGTCTTATCTAGATCATTTGCAATTGAATGGAATAGATCCCTTTTGGACAAAGTGGATTCACCTGCTGCTGCAGTGACCACAGGTGTGATAACATCTAGAATTGGCATCTGGTGCGATCTCTCCGCTTCCACTCCAAAGAAAGTTACCTGTTTATTCCTATCATGCATTGGTTTTTGGGGTTTTCTTTGAGTAATGATGATCTCTTTAGTAGTCTGTTGGCGCCCTCTCCTGGAGGAATAGTTTGCTTGCTCTTGGACATTCTAAAAGAGAGGTCATGATAGACATTGAGCTTCTGAGCTCAATTGGGGACAGTCATGGGTGATGAATGTTTGCAACCTACTGCGAAGCCTCATACCGCAATATAAGGAACGTCAAATACTAAGAAAGGGCGGCCTATGAAAGAATTACTACTTTCAATAAGTACACTTAAACGGCTAATTGGGAATAGAAAAACTGTAAAAAGCCCTCTGAGAAAGCCCCCCTCTAACCTTTGATAGTAAGCTTTTCTGTAGTCTGCCTGTTGATGTATTTTCCGTTTGAACTGTGCACAACATGAAGAGACGGAACACTGGCGGCTTGTCACAATGCCCCCCGATGACATCACAATAGCGCTGCTGCCTAGAAAACAAGCTGCGCAGAAGAAGTTGTTCTTTGGGTGGGAGGGTGGGCTAGTGGAAGGAGGGGGCAATCTCTTTTTTTCCCGGGTGGTAGGGGGATGACAGGAGAAGGGAAGCGGGTGGTGAGAAAGGTACAGAGGGCAGGGTTTGGGGGCTGGGAAGGAAAGGGAAAAGATTAGGGTTTGGGGATGATGAAAGGGCTTTCTACGGGTAAGGATGGCAAAGGGTGGCAGTGACGGAAAGTCAGGCAACCTGTCCTGTCCGTCTTTTTGTATCGTGAATTGGAAAGACTGCAAGGGGGAGGGGAGTTGCTTGCGCCCTAAAGGAGGAGTTATTCAGATTCATTGCAGTGGGCGGCGGCTGCAAAACGCACCATTCTTCTTGTTTTGGCTCTGCAAAGCAGCCTTTTCAAGGGTTGGCTTGGGTGACAAAATGTCTTGTGTAGGCGTGGGTTTGTCTCCCTCTCGCTCTCTCTCCCTAAGATGTGTCCGGCATAGGCCAGGGTGCCACTCGAGGCCCAAACCAATTCTGGTTATCGCTTCTCGGCCTTTTGGCTAAGATCAAGTGTAGTGTTGTTCGAAGAGGTGGTTTAAGCTCCAGGCCACCTTAGTACAATGATACAATGCACACTGGAAGGTTGCGCTTGCTAGTACTCTGGGTGGATAGTATATTCATCTAGAGGAAAACATGGCCCTACCAGGATCGAGGCTATTAGACTGAGTAAGGGTGGGGGGCTATGGTACAACGTGCCCCAGGACTGACGACCCTGGAGTGAGTCTGAGCTTGCTGGCTTGGGACCCCGGCAAGCCTTGGGCTCTGTAGCACACCGTACCTTGCCTTTTCATACTTTTTGAGCATATTACCCTATCCCGGCCTTCTGGCTAGGAAGGGAAATTTTTATAATCCCGGTCGGAGGTCTGGTCAGCTTTGGGCTGAGAAACTAACACCCGGTTGGAGGTCCGGGTCAGCTTCGGCTGAGAAACCAACACCCGGTTGGAGGTCTGGGTCAGCTTCGGCTGAGAAACCAACACCCGGTTGGAGGTCCGGTTAGCCTTGGGCTGAGAAACCAACACCGGTTGACGGTCCGGGCAGTTTCGGCTGCGAAACCAACAACTAGTAGCTCTCTACTCCACTTGGGTAAGATGCCTGGGTGGACGCTGGGAGCAACGACAAGGCTCAACCAGGCTTCGGCTTGGGGGAGCACCGAAGATCCCTGACCCTTGCTGTGGCCTTCTGGCTCGGAGGGACGGGGTTGATTTTTGGGGACCCTCTCCTCACGGTGGGGTCCACACGAATCCTAGCCTTTGCACTGTTTTTGGTGTGACTTCGGTCATGCATTTTTTGTGGTGCTTTGGAAAGCTTCATTAAATCAAAAATCTGTTCTTATCAGTTTAATATCTGATACGTCCCCTATCTGGGGACCATATATTAAATGGATTTTTAGAACAGGGAGATGGAAAAAGAGCTTGCTCTGTCCACTCCACGCATTGACCTGGTATTGCAGTACCTCCAGGAACGGTGCACCCCTTCTTAACCCAGTTTCCAAAAGCAGAACTCAATTCACCTGATTCATATTAGCCCGATTTAATGAATTGGAAGAAAGCATACGTCTTCATATGCACCTCAATTTGGCCCATTCACTTTTCACACTTCCTCCTTTTGTTTTTTATCTTTCACACTTTTGACTTTCTTTATTCATCCAAATAGCAAACTCATCACCACTCAACCTGACCAACTCGGCTATGTCCCCGTGCTGCAGTTCTCTGTCTTATCTAGATCATTTGCAATTGAATGGAATAGATCCCTTTTGGACAAAGTGGATTCACCTGCTGCTGCAGTGACCACAGGTGTGATAACATCTAGAATTGGCATCTGGTGCGATCTCTCCGCTTCCACTCCAAAGAAAGTTACCTGTTTATTCCTATCATGCATTGGTTTTTGGGGTTTTCTTTGAGTAATGATGATCTCTTTAGTAGTCTGTTGGCGCCCTCTCCTGGAGGAATAGTTTGCTTGCTCTTGGACATTCTAAAAGAGAGGTCATGATAGACATTGAGCTTCTGAGCTCAATTGGGGACAGTCATGGGTGATGAATGTTTGCAACCTACTGCGAAGCCTCATACCGCAATATAAGGAACGTCAAATACTAAGAAAGGGCGGCCTATGAAAGAATTACTACTTTCAATAAGTACACTTAAACGGCTAATTGGGAATAGAAAAACTGTAAAAAGCCCTCTGAGAAAGCCCCCCTCTAACCTTTGATAGTAAGCTTTTCTGTAGTCTGCCTGTTGATGTATTTTCCGTTTGAACTGTGCACAACATGAAGAGACGGAACACTGGCGGCTTGTCACAATGCCCCCCGATGACATCACAATAGCGCTGCTGCCTAGAAAACAAGCTGCGCAGAAGAAGTTGTTCTTTGGGTGGGAGGGTGGGCTAGTGGAAGGAGGGGGCAATCTCTTTTTTTCCCGGGTGGTAGGGGGATGACAGGAGAAGGGAAGCGGGTGGTGAGAAAGGTACAGAGGGCAGGGTTTGGGGGCTGGGAAGGAAAGGGAAAAGATTAGGGTTTGGGGATGATGGGATGATGAAAGGGCTTTCTACGGGTAAGGATGGCAAAGGGTGGCAGTGACGGAAAGTCAGGCAACCTGTCCTGTCCGTCTTTTTGTATCGTGAATTGGAAAGACTGCAAGGGGGAGGGGAGTTGCTTGCGCCCTAAAGGAGGAGTTATTCAGATTCATTGCAGTGGGCGGCGGCTGCAAAACGCACCATTCTTCTTGTTTTGGCTCTGCAAAGCAGCCTTTTCAAGGGTTGGCTTGGGTGACAAAATGTCTTGTGTAGGCGTGGGTTTGTCTCCCTCTCGCTCTCTCTCCCTAAGATGTGTCCGGCATAGGCCAGGGTGCCACTCGAGGCCCAAACCAATTCTGGTTATCGCTTCTCGGCCTTTTGGCTAAGATCAAGTGTAGTATCTGTTCTTATCAGTTTAATATCTGATACGTCCCCTATCTGGGGACCATATATTAAATGGATTTTTAGAACAGGGAGATGGAAAAAGAGCTTGCTCTGTCCACTCCACGCATTGACCTGGTATTGCAGTACCTCCAGGAACGGTGCACCCCTTCTTAACCCAGTTTCCAAAAGCAGAACTCAATTCACCTGATTCATATTAGCCCGATTTAATGAATTGGAAGAAAGCATACGTCTTCATATGCACCTCAATTTGGCCCATTCACTTTTCACACTTCCTCCTTTTGTTTTTTATCTTTCACACTTTTGACTTTCTTTATTCATCCAAATAGCAAACTCATCACCACTCAACCTGACCAACTCGGCTATGTCCCCGTGCTGCAGTTCTCTGTCTTATCTAGATCATTTGCAATTGAATGGAATAGATCCCTTTTGGACAAAGTGGATTCACCTGCTGCTGCAGTGACCACAGGTGTGATAACATCTAGAATTGGCATCTGGTGCGATCTCTCCGCTTCCACTCCAAAGAAAGTTACCTGTTTATTCCTATCATGCATTGGTTTTTGGGGTTTTCTTTGAGTAATGATGATCTCTTTAGTAGTCTGTTGGCGCCCTCTCCTGGAGGAATAGTTTGCTTGCTCTTGGACATTCTAAAAGAGAGGTCATGATAGACATTGAGCTTCTGAGCTCAATTGGGGACAGTCATGGGTGATGAATGTTTGCAACCTACTGCGAAGCCTCATACCGCAATATAAGGAACGTCAAATACTAAGAAAGGGCGGCCTATGAAAGAATTACTACTTTCAATAAGTACACTTAAACGGCTAATTGGGAATAGAAAAACTGTAAAAAGCCCTCTGAGAAAGCCCCCCTCTAACCTTTGATAGTAAGCTTTTCTGTAGTCTGCCTGTTGATGTATTTTCCGTTTGAACTGTGCACAACATGAAGAGACGGAACACTGGCGGCTTGTCACAATGCCCCCCGATGACATCACAATAGCGCTGCTGCCTAGAAAACAAGCTGCGCAGAAGAAGTTGTTCTTTGGGTGGGAGGGTGGGCTAGTGGAAGGAGGGGGCAATCTCTTTTTTTCCCGGGTGGTAGGGGGATGACAGGAGAAGGGAAGCGGGTGGTGAGAAAGGTACAGAGGGCAGGGTTTGGGGGCTGGGAAGGAAAGGGAAAAGATTAGGGTTTGGGGATGATGAAAGGGCTTTCTACGGGTAAGGATGGCAAAGGGTGGCAGTGACGGAAAGTCAGGCAACCTGTCCTGTCCGTCTTTTTGTATCGTGAATTGGAAAGACTGCAAGGGGGAGGGGAGTTGCTTGCGCCCTAAAGGAGGAGTTATTCAGATTCATTGCAGTGGGCGGCGGCTGCAAAACGCACCATTCTTCTTGTTTTGGCTCTGCAAAGCAGCCTTTTCAAGGGTTGGCTTGGGTGACAAAATGTCTTGTGTAGGCGTGGGTTTGTCTCCCTCTCGCTCTCTCTCCCTAAGATGTGTCCGGCATAGGCCAGGGTGCCACTCGAGGCCCAAACCAATTCTGGTTATCGCTTCTTGGCCTTTTGGCTAAGATCAAGTGTAGTATCTGTTCTTATCAGTTTAATATCTGATACGTCCCCTATCTGGGGACCATATATTAAATGGATTTTTAGAACAGGGAGATGGAAAAAGAGCTTGCTCTGTCCACTCCACGCATTGACCTGGTATTGCAGTACCTCCAGGAACGGTGCACCCCTTCTTAACCCAGTTTCCAAAAGCAGAACTCAATTCACCTGATTCATATTAGCCCGATTTAATGAATTGGAAGAAAGCATACGTCTTCATATGCACCTCAATTTGGCCCATTCACTTTTCACACTTCCTCCTTTTGTTTTTTATCTTTCACACTTTTGACTTTCTTTATTCATCCAAATAGCAAACTCATCACCACTCAACCTGACCAACTCGGCTATGTCCCCGTGCTGCAGTTCTCTGTCTTATCTAGATCATTTGCAATTGAATGGAATAGATCCCTTTTGGACAAAGTGGATTCACCTGCTGCTGCAGTGACCACAGGTGTGATAACATCTAGAATTGGCATCTGGTGCGATCTCTCCGCTTCCACTCCAAAGAAAGTTACCTGTTTATTCCTATCATGCATTGGTTTTTGGGGTTTTCTTTGAGTAATGATGATCTCTTTAGTAGTCTGTTGGCGCCCTCTCCTGGAGGAATAGTTTGCTTGCTCTTGGACATTCTAAAAGAGAGGTCATGATAGACATTGAGCTTCTGAGCTCAATTGGGGACAGTCATGGGTGATGAATGTTTGCAACCTACTGCGAAGCCTCATACCGCAATATAAGGAACGTCAAATACTAAGAAAGGGCGGCCTATGAAAGAATTACTACTTTCAATAAGTACACTTAAACGGCTAATTGGGAATAGAAAAACTGTAAAAAGCCCTCTGAGAAAGCCCCCCTCTAACCTTTGATAGTAAGCTTTTCTGTAGTCTGCCTGTTGATGTATTTTCCGTTTGAACTGTGCACAACATGAAGAGACGGAACACTGGCGGCTTGTCACAATGCCCCCCGATGACATCACAATAGCGCTGCTGCCTAGAAAACAAGCTGCGCAGAAGAAGTTGTTCTTTGGGTGGGAGGGTGGGCTAGTGGAAGGAGGGGGCAATCTCTTTTTTTCCCGGGTGGTAGGGGGATGACAGGAGAAGGGAAGCGGGTGGTGAGAAAGGTACAGAGGGCAGGGTTTGGGGGCTGGGAAGGAAAGGGAAAAGATTAGGGTTTGGGGATGATGAAAGGGCTTTCTACGGGTAAGGATGGCAAAGGGTGGCAGTGACGGAAAGTCAGGCAACCTGTCCTGTCCGTCTTTTTGTATCGTGAATTGGAAAGACTGCAAGGGGGAGGGGAGTTGCTTGCGCCCTAAAGGAGGAGTTATTCAGATTCATTGCAGTGGGCGGCGGCTGCAAAACGCACCATTCTTCTTGTTTTGGCTCTGCAAAGCAGCCTTTTCAAGGGTTGGCTTGGGTGACAAAATGTCTTGTGTAGGCGTGGGTTTGTCTCCCTCTCGCTCTCTCTCCCTAAGATGTGTCCGGCATAGGCCAGGGTGCCACTCGAGGCCCAAACCAATTCTGGTTATCGCTTCTCGGCCTTTTGGCTAAGATCAAGTGTAGTATCTGTTCTTATCAGTTTAATATCTGATACGTCCCCTATCTGGGGACCATATATTAAATGGATTTTTAGAACAGGGAGATGGAAAAAGAGCTTGCTCTGTCCACTCCACGCATTGACCTGGTATTGCAGTACCTCCAGGAACGGTGCACCCCTTCTTAACCCAGTTTCCAAAAGCAGAACTCAATTCACCTGATTCATATTAGCCCGATTTAATGAATTGGAAGAAAGCATACGTCTTCATATGCACCTCAATTTGGCCCATTCACTTTTCACACTTCCTCCTTTTGTTTTTTATCTTTCACACTTTTGACTTTCTTTATTCATCCAAATAGCAAACTCATCACCACTCAACCTGACCAACTCGGCTATGTCCCCGTGCTGCAGTTCTCTGTCTTATCTAGATCATTTGCAATTGAATGGAATAGATCCCTTTTGGACAAAGTGGATTCACCTGCTGCTGCAGTGACCACAGGTGTGATAACATCTAGAATTGGCATCTGGTGCGATCTCTCCGCTTCCACTCCAAAGAAAGTTACCTGTTTATTCCTATCATGCATTGGTTTTTGGGGTTTTCTTTGAGTAATGATGATCTCTTTAGTAGTCTGTTGGCGCCCTCTCCTGGAGGAATAGTTTGCTTGCTCTTGGACATTCTAAAAGAGAGGTCATGATAGACATTGAGCTTCTGAGCTCAATTGGGGACAGTCATGGGTGATGAATGTTTGCAACCTACTGCGAAGCCTCATACCGCAATATAAGGAACGTCAAATACTAAGAAAGGGCGGCCTATGAAAGAATTACTACTTTCAATAAGTACACTTAAACGGCTAATTGGGAATAGAAAAACTGTAAAAAGCCCTCTGAGAAAGCCCCCCTCTAACCTTTGATAGTAAGCTTTTCTGTAGTCTGCCTGTTGATGTATTTTCCGTTTGAACTGTGCACAACATGAAGAGACGGAACACTGGCGGCTTGTCACAATGCCCCCCGATGACATCACAATAGCGCTGCTGCCTAGAAAACAAGCTGCGCAGAAGAAGTTGTTCTTTGGGTGGGAGGGTGGGCTAGTGGAAGGAGGGGGCAATCTCTTTTTTTCCCGGGTGGTAGGGGGATGACAGGAGAAGGGAAGCGGGTGGTGAGAAAGGTACAGAGGGCAGGGTTTGGGGGCTGGGAAGGAAAGGGAAAAGATTAGGGTTTGGGGATGATGAAAGGGCTTTCTACGGGTAAGGATGGCAAAGGGTGGCAGTGACGGAAAGTCAGGCAACCTGTCCTGTCCGTCTTTTTGTATCGTGAATTGGAAAGACTGCAAGGGGGAGGGGAGTTGCTTGCGCCCTAAAGGAGGAGTTATTCAGATTCATTGCAGTGGGCGGCGGCTGCAAAACGCACCATTCTTCTTGTTTTGGCTCTGCAAAGCAGCCTTTTCAAGGGTTGGCTTGGGTGACAAAATGTCTTGTGTAGGCGTGGGTTTGTCTCCCTCTCGCTCTCTCTCCCTAAGATGTGTCCGGCATAGGCCAGGGTGCCACTCGAGGCCCAAACCAATTCTGGTTATCGCTTCTCGGCCTTTTGGCTAAGATCAAGTGTAGTATCTGTTCTTATCAGTTTAATATCTGATACGTCCCCTATCTGGGGACCATATATTAAATGGATTTTTAGAACAGGGAGATGGAAAAAGAGCTTGCTCTGTCCACTCCACGCATTGACCTGGTATTGCAGTACCTCCAGGAACGGTGCACCCCTTCTTAACCCAGTTTCCAAAAGCAGAACTCAATTCACCTGATTCATATTAGCCCGATTTAATGAATTGGAAGAAAGCATACGTCTTCATATGCACCTCAATTTGGCCCATTCACTTTTCACACTTCCTCCTTTTGTTTTTTATCTTTCACACTTTTGACTTTCTTTATTCATCCAAATAGCAAACTCATCACCACTCAACCTGACCAACTCGGCTATGTCCCCGTGCTGCAGTTCTCTGTCTTATCTAGATCATTTGCAATTGAATGGAATAGATCCCTTTTGGACAAAGTGGATTCACCTGCTGCTGCAGTGACCACAGGTGTGATAACATCTAGAATTGGCATCTGGTGCGATCTCTCCGCTTCCACTCCAAAGAAAGTTACCTGTTTATTCCTATCATGCATTGGTTTTTGGGGTTTTCTTTGAGTAATGATGATCTCTTTAGTAGTCTGTTGGCGCCCTCTCCTGGAGGAATAGTTTGCTTGCTCTTGGACATTCTAAAAGAGAGGTCATGATAGACATTGAGCTTCTGAGCTCAATTGGGGACAGTCATGGGTGATGAATGTTTGCAACCTACTGCGAAGCCTCATACCGCAATATAAGGAACGTCAAATACTAAGAAAGGGCGGCCTATGAAAGAATTACTACTTTCAATAAGTACACTTAAACGGCTAATTGGGAATAGAAAAACTGTAAAAAGCCCTCTGAGAAAGCCCCCCTCTAACCTTTGATAGTAAGCTTTTCTGTAGTCTGCCTGTTGATGTATTTTCCGTTTGAACTGTGCACAACATGAAGAGACGGAACACTGGCGGCTTGTCACAATGCCCCCCGATGACATCACAATAGCGCTGCTGCCTAGAAAACAAGCTGCGCAGAAGAAGTTGTTCTTTGGGTGGGAGGGTGGGCTAGTGGAAGGAGGGGGCAATCTCTTTTTTTCCCGGGTGGTAGGGGGATGACAGGAGAAGGGAAGCGGGTGGTGAGAAAGGTACAGAGGGCAGGGTTTGGGGGCTGGGAAGGAAAGGGAAAAGATTAGGGTTTGGGGATGATGAAAGGGCTTTCTACGGGTAAGGATGGCAAAGGGTGGCAGTGACGGAAAGTCAGGCAACCTGTCCTGTCCGTCTTTTTGTATCGTGAATTGGAAAGACTGCAAGGGGGAGGGGAGTTGCTTGCGCCCTAAAGGAGGAGTTATTCAGATTCATTGCAGTGGGCGGCGGCTGCAAAACGCACCATTCTTCTTGTTTTGGCTCTGCAAAGCAGCCTTTTCAAGGGTTGGCTTGGGTGACAAAATGTCTTGTGTAGGCGTGGGTTTGTCTCCCTCTCGCTCTCTCTCCCTAAGATGTGTCCGGCATAGGCCAGGGTGCCACTCGAGGCCCAAACCAATTCTGGTTATCGCTTCTCGGCCTTTTGGCTAAGATCAAGTGTAGTATCTGTTCTTATCAGTTTAATATCTGATACGTCCCCTATCTGGGGACCATATATTAAATGGATTTTTAGAACAGGGAGATGGAAAAAGAGCTTGCTCTGTCCACTCCACGCATTGACCTGGTATTGCAGTACCTCCAGGAACGGTGCACCCCTTCTTAACCCAGTTTCCAAAAGCAGAACTCAATTCACCTGATTCATATTAGCCCGATTTAATGAATTGGAAGAAAGCATACGTCTTCATATGCACCTCAATTTGGCCCATTCACTTTTCACACTTCCTCCTTTTGTTTTTTATCTTTCACACTTTTGACTTTCTTTATTCATCCAAATAGCAAACTCATCACCACTCAACCTGACCAACTCGGCTATGTCCCCGTGCTGCAGTTCTCTGTCTTATCTAGATCATTTGCAATTGAATGGAATAGATCCCTTTTGGACAAAGTGGATTCACCTGCTGCTGCAGTGACCACAGGTGTGATAACATCTAGAATTGGCATCTGGTGCGATCTCTCCGCTTCCACTCCAAAGAAAGTTACCTGTTTATTCCTATCATGCATTGGTTTTTGGGGTTTTCTTTGAGTAATGATGATCTCTTTAGTAGTCTGTTGGCGCCCTCTCCTGGAGGAATAGTTTGCTTGCTCTTGGACATTCTAAAAGAGAGGTCATGATAGACATTGAGCTTCTGAGCTCAATTGGGGACAGTCATGGGTGATGAATGTTTGCAACCTACTGCGAAGCCTAATACCGCAATATAAGGAACGTCAAATACTAAGAAAGGGCGGCCTATGAAAGAATTACTACTTTCAATAAGTACACTTAAACGGCTAATTGGGAATAGAAAAACTGTAAAAAGCCCTCTGAGAAAGCCCCCCTCTAACCTTTGATAGTAAGCTTTTCTGTAGTCTGCCTGTTGATGTATTTTCCGTTTGAACTGTGCACAACATGAAGAGACGGAACACTGGCGGCTTGTCACAATGCCCCCCGATGACATCACAATAGCGCTGCTGCCTAGAAAACAAGCTGCGCAGAAGAAGTTGTTCTTTGGGTGGGAGGGTGGGCTAGTGGAAGGAGGGGGCAATCTCTTTTTTTCCCGGGTGGTAGGGGGATGACAGGAGAAGGGAAGCGGGTGGTGAGAAAGGTACAGAGGGCAGGGTTTGGGGGCTGGGAAGGAAAGGGAAAAGATTAGGGTTTGGGGATGATGAAAGGGCTTTCTACGGGTAAGGATGGCAAAGGGTGGCAGTGACGGAAAGTCAGGCAACCTGTCCTGTCCGTCTTTTTGTATCGTGAATTGGAAAGACTGCAAGGGGGAGGGGAGTTGCTTGCGCCCTAAAGGAGGAGTTATTCAGATTCATTGCAGTGGGCGGCGGCTGCAAAACGCACCATTCTTCTTGTTTTGGCTCTGCAAAGCAGCCTTTTCAAGGGTTGGCTTGGGTGACAAAATGTCTTGTGTAGGCGTGGGTTTGTCTCCCTCTCGCTCTCTCTCCCTAAGATGTGTCCGGCATAGGCCAGGGTGCCACTCGAGGCCCAAACCAATTCTGGTTATCGCTTCTCGGCCTTTTGGCTAAGATCAAGTGTAGTATCTGTTCTTATCAGTTTAATATCTGATACGTCCCCTATCTGGGGACCATATATTAAATGGATTTTTAGAACAGGGAGATGGAAAAAGAGCTTGCTCTGTCCACTCCACGCATTGACCTGGTATTGCAGTACCTCCAGGAACGGTGCACCCCTTCTTAACCCAGTTTCCAAAAGCAGAACTCAATTCACCTGATTCATATTAGCCCGATTTAATGAATTGGAAGAAAGCATACGTCTTCATATGCACCTCAATTTGGCCCATTCACTTTTCACACTTCCTCCTTTTGTTTTTTATCTTTCACACTTTTGACTTTCTTTATTCATCCAAATAGCAAACTCATCACCACTCAACCTGACCAACTCGGCTATGTCCCCGTGCTGCAGTTCTCTGTCTTATCTAGATCATTTGCAATTGAATGGAATAGATCCCTTTTGGACAAAGTGGATTCACCTGCTGCTGCAGTGACCACAGGTGTGATAACATCTAGAATTGGCATCTGGTGCGATCTCTCCGCTTCCACTCCAAAGAAAGTTACCTGTTTATTCCTATCATGCATTGGTTTTTGGGGTTTTCTTTGAGTAATGATGATCTCTTTAGTAGTCTGTTGGCGCCCTCTCCTGGAGGAATAGTTTGCTTGCTCTTGGACATTCTAAAAGAGAGGTCATGATAGACATTGAGCTTCTGAGCTCAATTGGGGACAGTCATGGGTGATGAATGTTTGCAACCTACTGCGAAGCCTCATACCGCAATATAAGGAACGTCAAATACTAAGAAAGGGCGGCCTATGAAAGAATTACTACTTTCAATAAGTACACTTAAACGGCTAATTGGGAATAGAAAAACTGTAAAAAGCCCTCTGAGAAAGCCCCCCTCTAACCTTTGATAGTAAGCTTTTCTGTAGTCTGCCTGTTGATGTATTTTCCGTTTGAACTGTGCACAACATGAAGAGACGGAACACTGGCGGCTTGTCACAATGCCCCCCGATGACATCACAATAGCGCTGCTGCCTAGAAAACAAGCTGCGCAGAAGAAGTTGTTCTTTGGGTGGGAGGGTGGGCTAGTGGAAGGAGGGGGCAATCTCTTTTTTTCCCGGGTGGTAGGGGGATGACAGGAGAAGGGAAGCGGGTGGTGAGAAAGGTACAGAGGGCAGGGTTTGGGGGCTGGGAAGGAAAGGGAAAAGATTAGGGTTTGGGGATGATGAAAGGGCTTTCTACGGGTAAGGATGGCAAAGGGTGGCAGTGACGGAAAGTCAGGCAACCTGTCCTGTCCGTCTTTTTGTATCGTGAATTGGAAAGACTGCAAGGGGGAGGGGAGTTGCTTGCGCCCTAAAGGAGGAGTTATTCAGATTCATTGCAGTGGGCGGCGGCTGCAAAACGCACCATTCTTCTTGTTTTGGCTCTGCAAAGCAGCCTTTTCAAGGGTTGGCTTGGGTGACAAAATGTCTTGTGTAGGCGTGGGTTTGTCTCCCTCTCGCTCTCTCTCCCTAAGATGTGTCCGGCATAGGCCAGGGTGCCACTCGAGGCCCAAACCAATTCTGGTTATCGCTTCTCGGCCTTTTGGCTAAGATCAAGTGTAGTATCTGTTCTTATCAGTTTAATATCTGATACGTCCCCTATCTGGGGACCATATATTAAATGGATTTTTAGAACAGGGAGATGGAAAAAGAGCTTGCTCTGTCCACTCCACGCATTGACCTGGTATTGCAGTACCTCCAGGAACGGTGCACCCCTTCTTAACCCAGTTTCCAAAAGCAGAACTCAATTCACCTGATTCATATTAGCCCGATTTAATGAATTGGAAGAAAGCATACGTCTTCATATGCACCTCAATTTGGCCCATTCACTTTTCACACTTCCTCCTTTTGTTTTTTATCTTTCACACTTTTGACTTTCTTTATTCATCCAAATAGCAAACTCATCACCACTCAACCTGACCAACTCGGCTATGTCCCCGTGCTGCAGTTCTCTGTCTTATCTAGATCATTTGCAATTGAATGGAATAGATCCCTTTTGGACAAAGTGGATTCACCTGCTGCTGCAGTGACCACAGGTGTGATAACATCTAGAATTGGCATCTGGTGCGATCTCTCCGCTTCCACTCCAAAGAAAGTTACCTGTTTATTCCTATCATGCATTGGTTTTTGGGGTTTTCTTTGAGTAATGATGATCTCTTTAGTAGTCTGTTGGCGCCCTCTCCTGGAGGAATAGTTTGCTTGCTCTTGGACATTCTAAAAGAGAGGTCATGATAGACATTGAGCTTCTGAGCTCAATTGGGGACAGTCATGGGTGATGAATGTTTGCAACCTACTGCGAAGCCTCATACCGCAATATAAGGAACGTCAAATACTAAGAAAGGGCGGCCTATGAAAGAATTACTACTTTCAATAAGTACACTTAAACGGCTAATTGGGAATAGAAAAACTGTAAAAAGCCCTCTGAGAAAGCCCCCCTCTAACCTTTGATAGTAAGCTTTTCTGTAGTCTGCCTGTTGATGTATTTTCCGTTTGAACTGTGCACAACATGAAGAGACGGAACACTGGCGGCTTGTCACAATGCCCCCCGATGACATCACAATAGCGCTGCTGCCTAGAAAACAAGCTGCGCAGAAGAAGTTGTTCTTTGGGTGGGAGGGTGGGCTAGTGGAAGGAGGGGGCAATCTCTTTTTTTCCCGGGTGGTAGGGGGATGACAGGAGAAGGGAAGCGGGTGGTGAGAAAGGTACAGAGGGCAGGGTTTGGGGGCTGGGAAGGAAAGGGAAAAGATTAGGGTTTGGGGATGATGAAAGGGCTTTCTACGGGTAAGGATGGCAAAGGGTGGCAGTGACGGAAAGTCAGGCAACCTGTCCTGTCCGTCTTTTTGTATCGTGAATTGGAAAGACTGCAAGGGGGAGGGGAGTTGCTTGCGCCCTAAAGGAGGAGTTATTCAGATTCATTGCAGTGGGCGGCGGCTGCAAAACGCACCATTCTTCTTGTTTTGGCTCTGCAAAGCAGCCTTTTCAAGGGTTGGCTTGGGTGACAAAATGTCTTGTGTAGGCGTGGGTTTGTCTCCCTCTCGCTCTCTCTCCCTAAGATGTGTCCGGCATAGGCCAGGGTGCCACTCGAGGCCCAAACCAATTCTGGTTATCGCTTCTCGGCCTTTTGGCTAAGATCAAGTGTAGTATCTGTTCTTATCAGTTTAATATCTGATACGTCCCCTATCTGGGGACCATATATTAAATGGATTTTTAGAACAGGGAGATGGAAAAAGAGCTTGCTCTGTCCACTCCACGCATTGACCTGGTATTGCAGTACCTCCAGGAACGGTGCACCCCTTCTTAACCCAGTTTCCAAAAGCAGAACTCAATTCACCTGATTCATATTAGCCCGATTTAATGAATTGGAAGAAAGCATACGTCTTCATATGCACCTCAATTTGGCCCATTCACTTTTCACACTTCCTCCTTTTGTTTTTTATCTTTCACACTTTTGACTTTCTTTATTCATCCAAATAGCAAACTCATCACCACTCAACCTGACCAACTCGGCTATGTCCCCGTGCTGCAGTTCTCTGTCTTATCTAGATCATTTGCAATTGAATGGAATAGATCCCTTTTGGACAAAGTGGATTCACCTGCTGCTGCAGTGACCACAGGTGTGATAACATCTAGAATTGGCATCTGGTGCGATCTCTCCGCTTCCACTCCAAAGAAAGTTACCTGTTTATTCCTATCATGCATTGGTTTTTGGGGTTTTCTTTGAGTAATGATGATCTCTTTAGTAGTCTGTTGGCGCCCTCTCCTGGAGGAATAGTTTGCTTGCTCTTGGACATTCTAAAAGAGAGGTCATGATAGACATTGAGCTTCTGAGCTCAATTGGGGACAGTCATGGGTGATGAATGTTTGCAACCTACTGCGAAGCCTCATACCGCAATATAAGGAACGTCAAATACTAAGAAAGGGCGGCCTATGAAAGAATTACTACTTTCAATAAGTACACTTAAACGGCTAATTGGGAATAGAAAAACTGTAAAAAGCCCTCTGAGAAAGCCCCCCTCTAACCTTTGATAGTAAGCTTTTCTGTAGTCTGCCTGTTGATGTATTTTCCGTTTGAACTGTGCACAACATGAAGAGACGGAACACTGGCGGCTTGTCACAATGCCCCCCGATGACATCACAATAGCGCTGCTGCCTAGAAAACAAGCTGCGCAGAAGAAGTTGTTCTTTGGGTGGGAGGGTGGGCTAGTGGAAGGAGGGGGCAATCTCTTTTTTTCCCGGGTGGTAGGGGGATGACAGGAGAAGGGAAGCGGGTGGTGAGAAAGGTACAGAGGGCAGGGTTTGGGGGCTGGGAAGGAAAGGGAAAAGATTAGGGTTTGGGGATGATGAAAGGGCTTTCTACGGGTAAGGATGGCAAAGGGTGGCAGTGACGGAAAGTCAGGCAACCTGTCCTGTCCGTCTTTTTGTATCGTGAATTGGAAAGACTGCAAGGGGGAGGGGAGTTGCTTGCGCCCTAAAGGAGGAGTTATTCAGATTCATTGCAGTGGGCGGCGGCTGCAAAACGCACCATTCTTCTTGTTTTGGCTCTGCAAAGCAGCCTTTTCAAGGGTTGGCTTGGGTGACAAAATGTCTTGTGTAGGCGTGGGTTTGTCTCCCTCTCGCTCTCTCTCCCTAAGATGTGTCCGGCATAGGCCAGGGTGCCACTCGAGGCCCAAACCAATTCTGGTTATCGCTTCTCGGCCTTTTGGCTAAGATCAAGTGTAGTATCTGTTCTTATCAGTTTAATATCTGATACGTCCCCTATCTGGGGACCATATATTAAATGGATTTTTAGAACAGGGAGATGGAAAAAGAGCTTGCTCTGTCCACTCCACGCATTGACCTGGTATTGCAGTACCTCCAGGAACGGTGCACCCCTTCTTAACCCAGTTTCCAAAAGCAGAACTCAATTCACCTGATTCATATTAGCCCGATTTAATGAATTGGAAGAAAGCATACGTCTTCATATGCACCTCAATTTGGCCCATTCACTTTTCACACTTCCTCCTTTTGTTTTTTATCTTTCACACTTTTGACTTTCTTTATTCATCCAAATAGCAAACTCATCACCACTCAACCTGACCAACTCGGCTATGTCCCCGTGCTGCAGTTCTCTGTCTTATCTAGATCATTTGCAATTGAATGGAATAGATCCCTTTTGGACAAAGTGGATTCACCTGCTGCTGCAGTGACCACAGGTGTGATAACATCTAGAATTGGCATCTGGTGCGATCTCTCCGCTTCCACTCCAAAGAAAGTTACCTGTTTATTCCTATCATGCATTGGTTTTTGGGGTTTTCTTTGAGTAATGATGATCTCTTTAGTAGTCTGTTGGCGCCCTCTCCTGGAGGAATAGTTTGCTTGCTCTTGGACATTCTAAAAGAGAGGTCATGATAGACATTGAGCTTCTGAGCTCAATTGGGGACAGTCATGGGTGATGAATGTTTGCAACCTACTGCGAAGCCTCATACCGCAATATAAGGAACGTCAAATACTAAGAAAGGGCGGCCTATGAAAGAATTACTACTTTCAATAAGTACACTTAAACGGCTAATTGGGAATAGAAAAACTGTAAAAAGCCCTCTGAGAAAGCCCCCCTCTAACCTTTGATAGTAAGCTTTTCTGTAGTCTGCCTGTTGATGTATTTTCCGTTTGAACTGTGCACAACATGAAGAGACGGAACACTGGCGGCTTGTCACAATGCCCCCCGATGACATCACAATAGCGCTGCTGCCTAGAAAACAAGCTGCGCAGAAGAAGTTGTTCTTTGGGTGGGAGGGTGGGCTAGTGGAAGGAGGGGGCAATCTCTTTTTTTCCCGGGTGGTAGGGGGATGACAGGAGAAGGGAAGCGGGTGGTGAGAAAGGTACAGAGGGCAGGGTTTGGGGGCTGGGAAGGAAAGGGAAAAGATTAGGGTTTGGGGATGATGAAAGGGCTTTCTACGGGTAAGGATGGCGAAGGGTGGCAGTGACGGAAAGTCAGGCAACCTGTCCTGTCCGTCTTTTTGTATCGTGAATTGGAAAGACTGCAAGGGGGAGGGGAGTTGCTTGCGCCCTAAAGGAGGAGTTATTCAGATTCATTGCAGTGGGCGGCGGCTGCAAAACGCACCATTCTTCTTGTTTTGGCTCTGCAAAGCAGCCTTTTCAAGGGTTGGCTTGGGTGACAAAATGTCTTGTGTAGGCGTGGGTTTGTCTCCCTCTCGCTCTCTCTCCCTAAGATGTGTCCGGCATAGGCCAGGGTGCCACTCGAGGCCCAAACCAATTCTGGTTATCGCTTCTCGGCCTTTTGGCTAAGATCAAGTGTAGTATCTGTTCTTATCAGTTTAATATCTGATACGTCCCCTATCTGGGGACCATATATTAAATGGATTTTTAGAACAGGGAGATGGAAAAAGAGCTTGCTCTGTCCACTCCACGCATTGACCTGGTATTGCAGTACCTCCAGGAACGGTGCACCCCTTCTTAACCCAGTTTCCAAAAGCAGAACTCAATTCACCTGATTCATATTAGCCCGATTTAATGAATTGGAAGAAAGCATACGTCTTCATATGCACCTCAATTTGGCCCATTCACTTTTCACACTTCCTCCTTTTGTTTTTTATCTTTCACACTTTTGACTTTCTTTATTCATCCAAATAGCAAACTCATCACCACTCAACCTGACCAACTCGGCTATGTCCCCGTGCTGCAGTTCTCTGTCTTATCTAGATCATTTGCAATTGAATGGAATAGATCCCTTTTGGACAAAGTGGATTCACCTGCTGCTGCAGTGACCACAGGTGTGATAACATCTAGAATTGGCATCTGGTGCGATCTCTCCGCTTCCACTCCAAAGAAAGTTACCTGTTTATTCCTATCATGCATTGGTTTTTGGGGTTTTCTTTGAGTAATGATGATCTCTTTAGTAGTCTGTTGGCGCCCTCTCCTGGAGGAATAGTTTGCTTGCTCTTGGACATTCTAAAAGAGAGGTCATGATAGACATTGAGCTTCTGAGCTCAATTGGGGACAGTCATGGGTGATGAATGTTTGCAACCTACTGCGAAGCCTCATACCGCAATATAAGGAACGTCAAATACTAAGAAAGGGCGGCCTATGAAAGAATTACTACTTTCAATAAGTACACTTAAACGGCTAATTGGGAATAGAAAAACTGTAAAAAGCCCTCTGAGAAAGCCCCCCTCTAACCTTTGATAGTAAGCTTTTCTGTAGTCTGCCTGTTGATGTATTTTCCGTTTGAACTGTGCACAACATGAAGAGACGGAACACTGGCGGCTTGTCACAATGCCCCCCGATGACATCACAATAGCGCTGCTGCCTAGAAAACAAGCTGCGCAGAAGAAGTTGTTCTTTGGGTGGGAGGGTGGGCTAGTGGAAGGAGGGGGCAATCTCTTTTTTTCCCGGGTGGTAGGGGGATGACAGGAGAAGGGAAGCGGGTGGTGAGAAAGGTACAGAGGGCAGGGTTTGGGGGCTGGGAAGGAAAGGGAAAAGATTAGGGTTTGGGGATGATGAAAGGGCTTTCTACGGGTAAGGATGGCAAAGGGTGGCAGTGACGGAAAGTCAGGCAACCTGTCCTGTCCGTCTTTTTGTATCGTGAATTGGAAAGACTGCAAGGGGGAGGGGAGTTGCTTGCGCCCTAAAGGAGGAGTTATTCAGATTCATTGCAGTGGGCGGCGGCTGCAAAACGCACCATTCTTCTTGTTTTGGCTCTGCAAAGCAGCCTTTTCAAGGGTTGGCTTGGGTGACAAAATGTCTTGTGTAGGCGTGGGTTTGTCTCCCTCTCGCTCTCTCTCCCTAAGATGTGTCCGGCATAGGCCAGGGTGCCACTCGAGGCCCAAACCAATTCTGGTTATCGCTTCTCGGCCTTTTGGCTAAGATCAAGTGTAGTATCTGTTCTTATCAGTTTAATATCTGATACGTCCCCTATCTGGGGACCATATATTAAATGGATTTTTAGAACAGGGAGATGGAAAAAGAGCTTGCTCTGTCCACTCCACGCATTGACCTGGTATTGCAGTACCTCCAGGAACGGTGCACCCCTTCTTAACCCAGTTTCCAAAAGCAGAACTCAATTCACCTGATTCATATTAGCCCGATTTAATGAATTGGAAGAAAGCATACGTCTTCATATGCACCTCAATTTGGCCCATTCACTTTTCACACTTCCTCCTTTTGTTTTTTATCTTTCACACTTTTGACTTTCTTTATTCATCCAAATAGCAAACTCATCACCACTCAACCTGACCAACTCGGCTATGTCCCCGTGCTGCAGTTCTCTGTCTTATCTAGATCATTTGCAATTGAATGGAATAGATCCCTTTTGGACAAAGTGGATTCACCTGCTGCTGCAGTGACCACAGGTGTGATAACATCTAGAATTGGCATCTGGTGCGATCTCTCCGCTTCCACTCCAAAGAAAGTTACCTGTTTATTCCTATCATGCATTGGTTTTTGGGGTTTTCTTTGAGTAATGATGATCTCTTTAGTAGTCTGTTGGCGCCCTCTCCTGGAGGAATAGTTTGCTTGCTCTTGGACATTCTAAAAGAGAGGTCATGATAGACATTGAGCTTCTGAGCTCAATTGGGGACAGTCATGGGTGATGAATGTTTGCAACCTACTGCGAAGCCTCATACCGCAATATAAGGAACGTCAAATACTAAGAAAGGGCGGCCTATGAAAGAATTACTACTTTCAATAAGTACACTTAAACGGCTAATTGGGAATAGAAAAACTGTAAAAAGCCCTCTGAGAAAGCCCCCCTCTAACCTTTGATAGTAAGCTTTTCTGTAGTCTGCCTGTTGATGTATTTTCCGTTTGAACTGTGCACAACATGAAGAGACGGAACACTGGCGGCTTGTCACAATGCCCCCCGATGACATCACAATAGCGCTGCTGCCTAGAAAACAAGCTGCGCAGAAGAAGTTGTTCTTTGGGTGGGAGGGTGGGCTAGTGGAAGGAGGGGGCAATCTCTTTTTTTCCCGGGTGGTAGGGGGATGACAGGAGAAGGGAAGCGGGTGGTGAGAAAGGTACAGAGGGCAGGGTTTGGGGGCTGGGAAGGAAAGGGAAAAGATTAGGGTTTGGGGATGATGAAAGGGCTTTCTACGGGTAAGGATGGCAAAGGGTGGCAGTGACGGAAAGTCAGGCAACCTGTCCTGTCCGTCTTTTTGTATCGTGAATTGGAAAGACTGCAAGGGGGAGGGGAGTTGCTTGCGCCCTAAAGGAGGAGTTATTCAGATTCATTGCAGTGGGCGGCGGCTGCAAAACGCACCATTCTTCTTGTTTTGGCTCTGCAAAGCAGCCTTTTCAAGGGTTGGCTTGGGTGACAAAATGTCTTGTGTAGGCGTGGGTTTGTCTCCCTCTCGCTCTCTCTCCCTAAGATGTGTCCGGCATAGGCCAGGGTGCCACTCGAGGCCCAAACCAATTCTGGTTATCGCTTCTCGGCCTTTTGGCTAAGATCAAGTGTAGTATCTGTTCTTATCAGTTTAATATCTGATACGTCCCCTATCTGGGGACCATATATTAAATGGATTTTTAGAACAGGGAGATGGAAAAAGAGCTTGCTCTGTCCACTCCACGCATTGACCTGGTATTGCAGTACCTCCAGGAACGGTGCACCCCTTCTTAACCCAGTTTCCAAAAGCAGAACTCAATTCACCTGATTCATATTAGCCCGATTTAATGAATTGGAAGAAAGCATACGTCTTCATATGCACCTCAATTTGGCCCATTCACTTTTCACACTTCCTCCTTTTGTTTTTTATCTTTCACACTTTTGACTTTCTTTATTCATCCAAATAGCAAACTCATCACCACTCAACCTGACCAACTCGGCTATGTCCCCGTGCTGCAGTTCTCTGTCTTATCTAGATCATTTGCAATTGAATGGAATAGATCCCTTTTGGACAAAGTGGATTCACCTGCTGCTGCAGTGACCACAGGTGTGATAACATCTAGAATTGGCATCTGGTGCGATCTCTCCGCTTCCACTCCAAAGAAAGTTACCTGTTTATTCCTATCATGCATTGGTTTTTGGGGTTTTCTTTGAGTAATGATGATCTCTTTAGTAGTCTGTTGGCGCCCTCTCCTGGAGGAATAGTTTGCTTGCTCTTGGACATTCTAAAAGAGAGGTCATGATAGACATTGAGCTTCTGAGCTCAATTGGGGACAGTCATGGGTGATGAATGTTTGCAACCTACTGCGAAGCCTCATACCGCAATATAAGGAACGTCAAATACTAAGAAAGGGCGGCCTATGAAAGAATTACTACTTTCAATAAGTACACTTAAACGGCTAATTGGGAATAGAAAAACTGTAAAAAGCCCTCTGAGAAAGCCCCCCTCTAACCTTTGATAGTAAGCTTTTCTGTAGTCTGCCTGTTGATGTATTTTCCGTTTGAACTGTGCACAACATGAAGAGACGGAACACTGGCGGCTTGTCACAATGCCCCCCGATGACATCACAATAGCGCTGCTGCCTAGAAAACAAGCTGCGCAGAAGAAGTTGTTCTTTGGGTGGGAGGGTGGGCTAGTGGAAGGAGGGGGCAATCTCTTTTTTTCCCGGGTGGTAGGGGGATGACAGGAGAAGGGAAGCGGGTGGTGAGAAAGGTACAGAGGGCAGGGTTTGGGGGCTGGGAAGGAAAGGGAAAAGATTAGGGTTTGGGGATGATGAAAGGGCTTTCTACGGGTAAGGATGGCAAAGGGTGGCAGTGACGGAAAGTCAGGCAACCTGTCCTGTCCGTCTTTTTGTATCGTGAATTGGAAAGACTGCAAGGGGGAGGGGAGTTGCTTGCGCCCTAAAGGAGGAGTTATTCAGATTCATTGCAGTGGGCGGCGGCTGCAAAACGCACCATTCTTCTTGTTTTGGCTCTGCAAAGCAGCCTTTTCAAGGGTTGGCTTGGGTGACAAAATGTCTTGTGTAGGCGTGGGTTTGTCTCCCTCTCGCTCTCTCTCCCTAAGATGTGTCCGGCATAGGCCAGGGTGCCACTCGAGGCCCAAACCAATTCTGGTTATCGCTTCTCGGCCTTTTGGCTAAGATCAAGTGTAGTATCTGTTCTTATCAGTTTAATATCTGATACGTCCCCTATCTGGGGACCATATATTAAATGGATTTTTAGAACAGGGAGATGGAAAAAGAGCTTGCTCTGTCCACTCCACGCATTGACCTGGTATTGCAGTACCTCCAGGAACGGTGCACCCCTTCTTAACCCAGTTTCCAAAAGCAGAACTCAATTCACCTGATTCATATTAGCCCGATTTAATGAATTGGAAGAAAGCATACGTCTTCATATGCACCTCAATTTGGCCCATTCACTTTTCACACTTCCTCCTTTTGTTTTTTATCTTTCACACTTTTGACTTTCTTTATTCATCCAAATAGCAAACTCATCACCACTCAACCTGACCAACTCGGCTATGTCCCCGTGCTGCAGTTCTCTGTCTTATCTAGATCATTTGCAATTGAATGGAATAGATCCCTTTTGGACAAAGTGGATTCACCTGCTGCTGCAGTGACCACAGGTGTGATAACATCTAGAATTGGCATCTGGTGCGATCTCTCCGCTTCCACTCCAAAGAAAGTTACCTGTTTATTCCTATCATGCATTGGTTTTTGGGGTTTTCTTTGAGTAATGATGATCTCTTTAGTAGTCTGTTGGCGCCCTCTCCTGGAGGAATAGTTTGCTTGCTCTTGGACATTCTAAAAGAGAGGTCATGATAGACATTGAGCTTCTGAGCTCAATTGGGGACAGTCATGGGTGATGAATGTTTGCAACCTACTGCGAAGCCTCATACCGCAATATAAGGAACGTCAAATACTAAGAAAGGGCGGCCTATGAAAGAATTACTACTTTCAATAAGTACACTTAAACGGCTAATTGGGAATAGAAAAACTGTAAAAAGCCCTCTGAGAAAGCCCCCCTCTAACCTTTGATAGTAAGCTTTTCTGTAGTCTGCCTGTTGATGTATTTTCCGTTTGAACTGTGCACAACATGAAGAGACGGAACACTGGCGGCTTGTCACAATGCCCCCCGATGACATCACAATAGCGCTGCTGCCTAGAAAACAAGCTGCGCAGAAGAAGTTGTTCTTTGGGTGGGAGGGTGGGCTAGTGGAAGGAGGGGGCAATCTCTTTTTTTCCCGGGTGGTAGGGGGATGACAGGAGAAGGGAAGCGGGTGGTGAGAAAGGTACAGAGGGCAGGGTTTGGGGGCTGGGAAGGAAAGGGAAAAGATTAGGGTTTGGGGATGATGAAAGGGCTTTCTACGGGTAAGGATGGCAAAGGGTGGCAGTGACGGAAAGTCAGGCAACCTGTCCTGTCCGTCTTTTTGTATCGTGAATTGGAAAGACTGCAAGGGGGAGGGGAGTTGCTTGCGCCCTAAAGGAGGAGTTATTCAGATTCATTGCAGTGGGCGGCGGCTGCAAAACGCACCATTCTTCTTGTTTTGGCTCTGCAAAGCAGCCTTTTCAAGGGTTGGCTTGGGTGACAAAATGTCTTGTGTAGGCGTGGGTTTGTCTCCCTCTCGCTCTCTCTCCCTAAGATGTGTCCGGCATAGGCCAGGGTGCCACTCGAGGCCCAAACCAATTCTGGTTATCGCTTCTCGGCCTTTTGGCTAAGATCAAGTGTAGTATCTGTTCTTATCAGTTTAATATCTGATACGTCCCCTATCTGGGGACCATATATTAAATGGATTTTTAGAACAGGGAGATGGAAAAAGAGCTTGCTCTGTCCACTCCACGCATTGACCTGGTATTGCAGTACCTCCAGGAACGGTGCACCCCTTCTTAACCCAGTTTCCAAAAGCAGAACTCAATTCACCTGATTCATATTAGCCCGATTTAATGAATTGGAAGAAAGCATACGTCTTCATATGCACCTCAATTTGGCCCATTCACTTTTCACACTTCCTCCTTTTGTTTTTTATCTTTCACACTTTTGACTTTCTTTATTCATCCAAATAGCAAACTCATCACCACTCAACCTGACCAACTCGGCTATGTCCCCGTGCTGCAGTTCTCTGTCTTATCTAGATCATTTGCAATTGAATGGAATAGATCCCTTTTGGACAAAGTGGATTCACCTGCTGCTGCAGTGACCACAGGTGTGATAACATCTAGAATTGGCATCTGGTGCGATCTCTCCGCTTCCACTCCAAAGAAAGTTACCTGTTTATTCCTATCATGCATTGGTTTTTGGGGTTTTCTTTGAGTAATGATGATCTCTTTAGTAGTCTGTTGGCGCCCTCTCCTGGAGGAATAGTTTGCTTGCTCTTGGACATTCTAAAAGAGAGGTCATGATAGACATTGAGCTTCTGAGCTCAATTGGGGACAGTCATGGGTGATGAATGTTTGCAACCTACTGCGAAGCCTCATACCGCAATATAAGGAACGTCAAATACTAAGAAAGGGCGGCCTATGAAAGAATTACTACTTTCAATAAGTACACTTAAACGGCTAATTGGGAATAGAAAAACTGTAAAAAGCCCTCTGAGAAAGCCCCCCTCTAACCTTTGATAGTAAGCTTTTCTGTAGTCTGCCTGTTGATGTATTTTCCGTTTGAACTGTGCACAACATGAAGAGACGGAACACTGGCGGCTTGTCACAATGCCCCCCGATGACATCACAATAGCGCTGCTGCCTAGAAAACAAGCTGCGCAGAAGAAGTTGTTCTTTGGGTGGGAGGGTGGGCTAGTGGAAGGAGGGGGCAATCTCTTTTTTTCCCGGGTGGTAGGGGGATGACAGGAGAAGGGAAGCGGGTGGTGAGAAAGGTACAGAGGGCAGGGTTTGGGGGCTGGGAAGGAAAGGGAAAAGATTAGGGTTTGGGGATGATGAAAGGGCTTTCTACGGGTAAGGATGGCAAAGGGTGGCAGAGTGACGGAAAGTCAGGCAACCTGTCCTGTCCGTCTTTTTGTATCGTGAATTGGAAAGACTGCAAGGGGGAGGGGAGTTGCTTGCGCCCTAAAGGAGGAGTTATTCAGATTCATTGCAGTGGGCGGCGGCTGCAAAACGCACCATTCTTCTTGTTTTGGCTCTGCAAAGCAGCCTTTTCAAGGGTTGGCTTGGGTGACAAAATGTCTTGTGTAGGCGTGGGTTTGTCTCCCTCTCGCTCTCTCTCCCTAAGATGTGTCCGGCATAGGCCAGGGTGCCACTCGAGGCCCAAACCAATTCTGGTTATCGCTTCTCGGCCTTTTGGCTAAGATCAAGTGTAGTATCTGTTCTTATCAGTTTAATATCTGATACGTCCCCTATCTGGGGACCATATATTAAATGGATTTTTAGAACAGGGAGATGGAAAAAGAGCTTGCTCTGTCCACTCCACGCATTGACCTGGTATTGCAGTACCTCCAGGAACGGTGCACCCCTTCTTAACCCAGTTTCCAAAAGCAGAACTCAATTCACCTGATTCATATTAGCCCGATTTAATGAATTGGAAGAAAGCATACGTCTTCATATGCACCTCAATTTGGCCCATTCACTTTTCACACTTCCTCCTTTTGTTTTTTATCTTTCACACTTTTGACTTTCTTTATTCATCCAAATAGCAAACTCATCACCACTCAACCTGACCAACTCGGCTATGTCCCCGTGCTGCAGTTCTCTGTCTTATCTAGATCATTTGCAATTGAATGGAATAGATCCCTTTTGGACAAAGTGGATTCACCTGCTGCTGCAGTGACCACAGGTGTGATAACATCTAGAATTGGCATCTGGTGCGATCTCTCCGCTTCCACTCCAAAGAAAGTTACCTGTTTATTCCTATCATGCATTGGTTTTTGGGGTTTTCTTTGAGTAATGATGATCTCTTTAGTAGTCTGTTGGCGCCCTCTCCTGGAGGAATAGTTTGCTTGCTCTTGGACATTCTAAAAGAGAGGTCATGATAGACATTGAGCTTCTGAGCTCAATTGGGGACAGTCATGGGTGATGAATGTTTGCAACCTACTGCGAAGCCTCATACCGCAATATAAGGAACGTCAAATACTAAGAAAGGGCGGCCTATGAAAGAATTACTACTTTCAATAAGTACACTTAAACGGCTAATTGGGAATAGAAAAACTGTAAAAAGCCCTCTGAGAAAGCCCCCCTCTAACCTTTGATAGTAAGCTTTTCTGTAGTCTGCCTGTTGATGTATTTTCCGTTTGAACTGTGCACAACATGAAGAGACGGAACACTGGCGGCTTGTCACAATGCCCCCCGATGACATCACAATAGCGCTGCTGCCTAGAAAACAAGCTGCGCAGAAGAAGTTGTTCTTTGGGTGGGAGGGTGGGCTAGTGGAAGGAGGGGGCAATCTCTTTTTTTCCCGGGTGGTAGGGGGATGACAGGAGAAGGGAAGCGGGTGGTGAGAAAGGTACAGAGGGCAGGGTTTGGGGGCTGGGAAGGAAAGGGAAAAGATTAGGGTTTGGGGATGATGAAAGGGCTTTCTACGGGTAAGGATGGCAAAGGGTGGCAGTGACGGAAAGTCAGGCAACCTGTCCTGTCCGTCTTTTTGTATCGTGAATTGGAAAGACTGCAAGGGGGAGGGGAGTTGCTTGCGCCCTAAAGGAGGAGTTATTCAGATTCATTGCAGTGGGCGGCGGCTGCAAAACGCACCATTCTTCTTGTTTTGGCTCTGCAAAGCAGCCTTTTCAAGGGTTGGCTTGGGTGACAAAATGTCTTGTGTAGGCGTGGGTTTGTCTCCCTCTCGCTCTCTCTCCCTAAGATGTGTCCGGCATAGGCCAGGGTGCCACTCGAGGCCCAAACCAATTCTGGTTATCGCTTCTCGGCCTTTTGGCTAAGATCAAGTGTAGTATCTGTTCTTATCAGTTTAATATCTGATACGTCCCCTATCTGGGGACCATATATTAAATGGATTTTTAGAACAGGGAGATGGAAAAAGAGCTTGCTCTGTCCACTCCACGCATTGACCTGGTATTGCAGTACCTCCAGGAACGGTGCACCCCTTCTTAACCCAGTTTCCAAAAGCAGAACTCAATTCACCTGATTCATATTAGCCCGATTTAATGAATTGGAAGAAAGCATACGTCTTCATATGCACCTCAATTTGGCCCATTCACTTTTCACACTTCCTCCTTTTGTTTTTTATCTTTCACACTTTTGACTTTCTTTATTCATCCAAATAGCAAACTCATCACCACTCAACCTGACCAACTCGGCTATGTCCCCGTGCTGCAGTTCTCTGTCTTATCTAGATCATTTGCAATTGAATGGAATAGATCCCTTTTGGACAAAGTGGATTCACCTGCTGCTGCAGTGACCACAGGTGTGATAACATCTAGAATTGGCATCTGGTGCGATCTCTCCGCTTCCACTCCAAAGAAAGTTACCTGTTTATTCCTATCATGCATTGGTTTTTGGGGTTTTCTTTGAGTAATGATGATCTCTTTAGTAGTCTGTTGGCGCCCTCTCCTGGAGGAATAGTTTGCTTGCTCTTGGACATTCTAAAAGAGAGGTCATGATAGACATTGAGCTTCTGAGCTCAATTGGGGACAGTCATGGGTGATGAATGTTTGCAACCTACTGCGAAGCCTCATACCGCAATATAAGGAACGTCAAATACTAAGAAAGGGCGGCCTATGAAAGAATTACTACTTTCAATAAGTACACTTAAACGGCTAATTGGGAATAGAAAAACTGTAAAAAGCCCTCTGAGAAAGCCCCCCTCTAACCTTTGATAGTAAGCTTTTCTGTAGTCTGCCTGTTGATGTATTTTCCGTTTGAACTGTGCACAACATGAAGAGACGGAACACTGGCGGCTTGTCACAATGCCCCCCGATGACATCACAATAGCGCTGCTGCCTAGAAAACAAGCTGCGCAGAAGAAGTTGTTCTTTGGGTGGGAGGGTGGGCTAGTGGAAGGAGGGGGCAATCTCTTTTTTTCCCGGGTGGTAGGGGGATGACAGGAGAAGGGAAGCGGGTGGTGAGAAAGGTACAGAGGGCAGGGTTTGGGGGCTGGGAAGGAAAGGGAAAAGATTAGGGTTTGGGGATGATGAAAGGGCTTTCTACGGGTAAGGATGGCAAAGGGTGGCAGTGACGGAAAGTCAGGCAACCTGTCCTGTCCGTCTTTTTGTATCGTGAATTGGAAAGACTGCAAGGGGGAGGGGAGTTGCTTGCGCCCTAAAGGA